>NC_064624.1:38300941-38578441 GCF_023898315.1 Schistocerca nitens | reverse complement strand
CCTCCCTCCCTCCCTCCCTCTCTCTCTCTCTCTCTCTCTCTCTCTCTCTCTCTCTGTCTCTCTCTCTCCCCCCCCCCAACACACTCTCTCTCTCTCTCTCTCCCCCACTTGTAATTAATAAATAATCAATCAAAAAGATAAGAATTTTAAGTGAAAGTTGAAGTAAAATAAAAAAAGAAACATATCTCACGACATAGATAAGGATGCTTAGCAACTTTATAATAACCAATAAAATAAAAAAATTCAAAATGAAAGATAAGAGATAAATAAAGAAATAGTCAAGAAAATAAATACAAAACTCTCCCAGAGTGCATCCCAGAGTGACCCAGAGAGCTAAAACACTAAGAAGAATCACTTCTCGGCTTTTGGCAAGATCAATGTGTAGAAGTGTATATAAAATTAATAAATTAATATTCAAAACAACCCACCCACCTCCCCAGGAATCGGAACTCCTGCAGAGATAATGGTTGATAAGATGAATAAACAATAATAATAATGCATGGATGTGTAAAACATGCAGTACAAGTAGTCAGAACACAGCTCAGCTGGCTTCAAGTACTGATAAGAGGAGCGCCATACGTCACACTTCCTGGAAATAATTAGCTCGTAACTGGGCGCAGCAGGAAGTAGCATGCTGATAATCCAACATGGCGCCCACATCCTGCATTTTTCCCAGCGGATCGCGCTTAGTTAAAACTATTGCGCGATCCTCCAAGCTCTAGCGGCAGCCAGGCGAACTACGTGGCCACTGGCGCTGTTTGTAGCTGCAGCAGCTAAGTCAACACATCCATGCAGATATGCAGTGTTGCTGTTTCAGGCTGTAGTATGTGTGTTATTAAAATACATGTGCGCTTCCATCATGACTGCATTAATAGTCTATGAATGTACCTGCCACAAAAAATGTTGGGCAGTAAAGATTAAGGATATGACACAAGTAAAGTACCCAGTACCTACACAATGCTTACATGGAGGTCTCTAAAACAATTGAAAAACAATTATCATCAAAATTTATGTATTGTTGAAGTTTTCCAGAAATTCTGGTTCTTATTCTGGTTTGTTTTATGGTTGACTGGCATAGTCTAAAATTTTAATTGTAAGTTTTATTTCTACTACATTAATAAATAGAAAGGTATTTGTTTGAAACCTCACTTGCATACTTTTTGATTTCTTTCTTCATTATTTATATTCTGTTACTTCACTTCCATATGTATGAAAATACATGTAACTGAGTTTTAAAAAAGTTACAATGTTTAGTGATTCAGTTGTGAACTTCTAGAATCTGACACACAACGATACTGGTTACGTTAAAAAACCTGTATGATCCCAATTAAGAGTTTAAAAACATTCGAAATTCACCAGATACCATGCCAAACAGAACTATATACCAAACACAATGCAAAAAAGTTAGAAGTTACAGTCAGAGGAAAAGAAAACACTGGAGCATTAATGCCTTCAGTAGTTTGTGATCTTTCATGTGCAACATGATGCATATGGGGACCTGAAAGACAGCATAGTTCTGTTCTGTGGGAAAGGGTTTAACTGCAGGTGGAATTATGGGACCCAGATACTACAGTGGTAGCTCGTGCATCAGCTGTTGTCACTGCCACTCGATATGTAGTGTCAGCCTGCAGTGTTTAATGGGTGATGATGTGGTATTTATGTGTGTGTCTATTAAGTCATTTGTGTTCTGTAGTGTCAGGTGACCAAATGTAAAAATTTTCAAAAAGGCACACTGCAAATATACTGGAAAATTTACACCCATTTCAATCTTTTTAGTCAGCATTTCCATTTGTACAAGGCTTCATATAAGTTGCAGTGCCAAAAACGTAGTCTTGGATTAAAACCATCTGCAAGTGTGTCATTCACATTCATTCATCAGTATGCATTTTTCCATAGATTGATGTGACATCGATTATTGTTCATGAACAGTCATTATCCAGCTGATTAACATCCATACAAGATACCTAATCAAAATAATAATGCTTGCACTGGTTCTTGACTCATTGCGAATCAAACAAAAAAAACTGTTTGCTAGGTGAAATAAATTTCCAAGGGTGAAAGTGTTTGCCAGACAAAGGAAAGCCATTTACAGAGCTAAGATAATAGAAGAGGAACATTTAAAAATAATTTCTGTTAGTTAAATCTTATTCAGTTAATACATGTAACTGAATTTTTTTTATACAATTAATAAATGGGTGTAGACTATTAATTTGTAGCACTGTATTTTAAAAAGACTGTAACACTTGAAAGTGAATTATTTTAATTCTCATCTAAAAATTTCAAAGCAAATTGGCAGTGACTCAGATTAATAATTATTTTTACCTCACCAGTTCCTTCCTTCTGGTGGAATATTATAATTTTAAATCTCTAAAAGTTACTATATATGTAATTTCTTCTGCACTTTTATGAATTCTCTCTTATAGCACTGGATTTACAGACACCTAAATATTCTTTCTTTGTTGTATGTATATCAGTATTTAACATCCGCCTCCTTACTCTTCAGATTGACTCAGTGTACTGGTGGGAGCAGTGGCATATCATGTGAAGAAACTTGTCACCATAGACTGGTCCAGGATGAGTTGATGATAGACATGAAGTCAACACAAGAGTTTGGTACCAATACAGAAGATACGGCTGTTGATAAGAACTGCTCAGTTGCCACGCGATATAACTGTAGTATGTGGGAAAAGGAATTACATGTATATAGCTGTAATTTCTGCCACCAGAGCTTTCCTTCAAAATACAGATTCATAAAGCATGTGTTTATGCACATTGATGGCATGGAACCACCTTCGTATGTTTGTAAGTGGTGTGGTGAAGTATTTCACAGTAATGTTAGTTTGAAAAAACATTTGAGAATGAGTGAGAACTACCATTTCTCAACTGCAGGCAACCATGAAAAATATGGCTATAGTGATGAGCATCAAAGCACTAGCTTCTCGGATAGTGAGCCAGACGTTTCTGTCTCAGAACTCAAGCTGAATTCATACAAGGAAACGTGGAAAGCTGCAAACAAGTCTGCTAATGACAAAGGTAACACAATTATGACAAATGATACAGAGGAAACCAATCATTATGGAACTTTATCTACAACTGTTAATGTCAGTTTCCAGGGTAATCTACTTACTGCAAACAGAACCCACAAATGTGATATTTGTGGCAAATCTTTTGCTCGTGCAGGCAATCTCAAGAAACATGGATTAATTCACACTGGAAAGAAACGTCACAAATGTGAGATTTGTGACAAATCGTTTACCCAGTCAAATAATCTCAAGACACACACATTAATTCACAGTGGAAAGAAACCCCACAAATGCGATATTTGTGGGAAATCTTTTGCGCTGTCAACTTATCTCAAGAGACACGCATTTATTCACACTGGAAAGAAACCTCACAAATGTGAGATTTGTGACAAATCGTTTACCGATTCAGCTAATCTCAACACACATACATTAATTCACACTGGAGAAAAACCTCATAAATGTGAGATTTGTGACAAATCGTTTACCCAGTCAGCTAATCTCAAGACACACACATTAATTCACAGTGGAAAGAAACCCCACAAATGCGATATTTGTGGGAAATCTTTTGCGCTGTCAACTTATCTCAAGCAACACGCATTTATTCACACTGGAAAGAAACCTCACAAATGTGAGATTTGTGGGAAATCTTTTGCTTTCTCAAGAGATCTCAAGAGACATTTATTAATTCACACTGGAAAGAAACTTAACAAATGTGACATTTATGGGTATTCTTTGGCTTTCTCAAGCGTTCTTAAGAAACTTCACACTGGAGGGAAACCTCGTATTTGTGGGAAATCTCAAGACACGCACATTAATTCACAAATGTGAAATTTTTGACAAATCGTTTGCCCAGTCTGGTTATCTCAAGAAACATACATTAATTCACAGTGGACAGAAACATCACAAATTTGACATTTGTGGGAAATCTTTTGTTAGGGCAGGCTATCACAAGTAGTGATGGGGATCTCGTGAATGAGTCGTTCAAATGAACGCTTCACTACAGTGAAGTGTGAACTAACCACTCAATTTCAATGAATTGGTACTTCAAACTCTTCACAGATAACACACTCCACACTTTCTTCAAGTTCACTCACTCTCTTCCCCTCTCCCTCATCCCATTACATCGGCGTTACGTCACTCATTCTCCCTTCACTTCAGTCCCCCCCTCTACTGCCTGTCGATGAATCGCGCGGCGTTTGTGGGAAACGATAGGTTTTGGGATTGTGGAGGTGAGGGGCAGGGAGAAGGCAGCGTCAGCTGTGTGAGCACACACAGCCAACATGAAAACAAAAGTTGTGTTAATAACACTGAAAGACGGATTTTACCTGAAATCGTACCAATTACTACAGATGACAGTTTACGTTTTGAATTTGGGGGGTTATATTATTCTCAACAAAATAAAATCTACAGGAAAACTTCTGAATAATTACTTAACGTAGATATATAGACTTTGTGACAGTGGTAAACATACTCTATTTTGTAATCAAAATATCCACGGGTGTACTGCCGGTCTACAGTGTCCAACGGGCACTGTAGACCGGCAGTACACCCGTGGATATTTTGATTATCAAATACGCCGGGAGAAACTTGAGAATCATATACTCTAGTTTGGATTAAATTTTAAAAGGAACATGAAATTGGACTGCATTTTGTTGGTAGCCCTAGTTTTTCAGTCCATGAATACAACAAATAATGTTTCACTTGGCTGATAAAGACTTTTTCGGGCGTTTCATGAGAAAATGTCGAGCAAGATTAAATGTAATACCTTCTTTTATGTGACAGGCTTCTCTGTTTATCTTTCCTTTGTCCCCTTCGACCACACTCTATTTAAGTTAGCTCAGACGCTGTCAGAGCGTAAAACGTTGTGTGCACGTGACTGCATAGTTGGCCATCTGTTGGTAAAATTATGAAGTATTACGAACCTTTATTGTACGAGCGAGGCGAAGCGAGCGTAGCGGCGAACTGGGCAACTTCGCCAGGCTTCCGTACTTTACGAATGAACTACTTCATTTGAACGCTTCACGGCAAAGAGTGAAATGAATGAAGTAGTTCACGGGAATCAACAAGTTCGACCCATCTCTAATCACAAGACACATCATTCATACACACTGGGAAAAGACCTCACAAAAGTGATGAAGTGTTCATTCTTAGATCAGCTGATTTCAAGACAGATGCATTAGAATACATTGAAAGGGGACCTCACAAATGTGATATCTGTGACTAAAGTTTCACTCAGTTGGGCACTCTCAAGAGATATGCATTACTTCACATCAGAAAGAAACTACAAGCAAGTGGTAGTTTATGTAAATAGGTTTTCCTGGTTGGTGCCCTCAAGGCCTGTAAAATAATGGATGAAGCAAGGGGTCAATAAATTATAATGCCTGTGAAATAACATAAAAATCTATAATTGTGAAACAATGTGTACTATAGATTGGTAACAGATAATGTGATAATATAAAAATCAATATCTACAGCTTGGGACATCAAGAAATTGTATTACTTAATACTCCAGAAACGGGACTCAAATGTATATTTGTCATCAACACTGCTGTTCTTTTCCTATCAGTCTCGAGACAGGAAGATTGTGTATTGTGATAAAACCATGTGTGTGTCAGTAATCATAGGTACCATGCAATATTCAGGCCAAGGATGTGTGATGACTTGCATAGTCATCATGTATTACTTGTATTTTAGAAACAGTGACAGTAGAAATATATTAATGGCACTTCCTTCATTCACGCTAATACACTCAACACTGGAGAAACATGGTTATAACAATTATTTCACTCAGATATGTTTTCTCAAGAGATGTCATTAATAGTATGTACATTTATGTTCTGTTAGTACTAATCCTGTATCAGTAAACGTAAAAACAAATATAGCAACGTGCTTAATAGCATGTTTGACCACCTTTGGAACACAATACTTCGACAGTTCTACATGATATGGACTTAACATGTCATTTATGTGTTTCGGGATGTATGTTATACCATTTGCATTCCACATGTTCAGATCAGCTACATGGTGTGGTCAAGATGTGTTAGGTACCATGCTACTCAGACCACTGTGGAGTCATTCTGCACATGTGACATGGACAGTTATCCTCCTGGAAGATGCCTTCACCATGGGAGAGCACATCCAGGCATGAAGCAATCTATGCAGTGGCTACAAAGGTCACATAGTCAGCAACTGTCATGATCTCTTCAATTACTACCAGATCTCCCAAACGAGCCCAAGTGACTGTCCCCATGGCATAATGGGCTCTCCACCTGGTGCCATTCACCTAGATATAGCATATCTGGATGTGGCAACTGACCTGGTGTAACAGGAAATGTCATCCATCCTGACAGTTGACATTTGCGTTGACCTTCATTGTAGCCTCAATGATCCCTGCAGTTGCAATTGAACATTTTGGTGGATTGGTATGGAAACACACAGTTACCATATGTTGTGGAGCCCTATGTTCAACGATGTACATTGAATTGTGGGTTCAAACCATGCATGGTTGCTCAAGCATTGTTTTCCATAATTAGATATGCCACATGTCCAGCTTCACAGAGCAGGCAAGCCTCTGACCTCCATGATTTGTGATGGATAGGTGTATTACATGTTTTCATAAGGTTATCGATTTATCACCTTTCAGCCACTTTCCACAGACGTTCACAACAGTAGCATAGATCCAGCCTTCCAGCTTCACCACTTTTAAGGTTCTAGTTCCCAACTGCAATGGCACTGTAACCTGCCCTTTGCTAAAGTCACTTATGTCATTGGGTTTACATGTTCATGACCCATGTAATTGGTAGAACAATTCCTTGTTAATTTCTGGTCTGCTTATATACTTGTAATCTGCTTATTGCATCATGTATGTACAACATATGGCATTCATTCTCCTCACGGGGAGTATTCATGACATTTTTGCTCATCAGTGCATCTTCACATAAATGGGTCAGATGCTAAAATGTGTAATCTAATAAATTCATTGTTCTTGGCTGCCATTTACACCAGTGCACAATAGCTATATTTTTTGCAAATTTTGTTTCACAAAGCTCTGTACATGATTGAGAGATGATGTAGATACGTGTTATGCACTAAAGCTCTTAATTATTTTTTCAGTTTGTAATACCATGTAAGTTCTACACAAAATGAAATAGGTATACAAACATTAGGTCTTAGGATTTGATTCCAGTTATTCGTATACACAAGAACAACACTTGGGAGAGCTCGGAACATGAGTACTAAATATTTCCTGCATTTTATTCAAAGATGTTTCCATTGTGGTTAGTTTCCTTAATGTGTGTAAATAAACATGACGTTTTTGGAAATCTGTATTCATGCTTCATTTTTATTTTCAGAACGATTGTTTTTATTTTTGATTTCCTTCCTATTTCTTATTGGTGAAAGTGCATGTGTAACAACTGGAGATAGTTATAATTGATTGCCACTGTTCTGTTTCGCTACACTTCAGCTATGACACTCTGTAGTGATGTGATTACATTTTATTCCATCTTTCTCATGATAGGACATCCACAACTGCTGTATAGAGTATTCATAATAGGCAACATCCACATACATTTGTATTAAATATTATGTTCCAATAAAAGGAAGGAAAAGCCAGGTTTCTGGACAATAGCCTTATATTCCAATGAGTTTGAAAATACGCTACTATGTGTGGTGAGTATACATATTATGAATCTCTAAGAAAAACAGTAAAATTAGTAGTAACGTGTTAAAAAAAGATCACAGTATGGACTGAATAACTGTGTGAGCTAAAGATGGGTCATATAGCATTTCTCTGGTACACAAGATGTAGGCAGAAAATGAACATATTCAATGGTTGTGTGGAAAACTACCTAAATAACCGAGTCTACAAAAACAGTACATGCCCATAAATTAAAGAGTGTAACGGCACCTAATAAAATCATAACGTAAGCTAATCATGACAGAATAAACTATTCTACAAGAATGGTCAAGGACAAGTAAATTTTAGGATGTGGATTCAATAAAAAAGGAGGTTTAGCTCAATCATATTGATAAGATTCATTATTTTTCCTATAATCTTTGCAGTTTGTAGTATAAAAGTTTAAATTGCAAAGTTATTGAAGGATACATTACAAGCAGATAATATAGCCATAATAAACTAATCTTATTAACACAATTGTGACACTAGCATTGTTCTCTTAATTCTTATTGCATGTAATTGATATTGATTCTTAAGTAATATGTCATTGGTTTGGTCCTTAGCTAAGTGGAATGTAATGCTCTCACATGTTGCAAAATGACAAAATTATACAATGGAAACAAACTAATACATATCAGCATCCCATCTCCTAATGCATAGTTGTAAACAAGTCATGACTGAATTGTGCTAGAATCCAAAATCCACTTAAGTATAAAATTACCCAACAGCTGCTGCTCGTGTGGCACGTGATCTGAATGGTTCACAATATCTTTGATTACATATGATCCATAGAACCATTGTGAGGACAACTACAGTGACTGGAAGAGAGATGACACTGGGTCAACCACTCTTTATAGGTATTCCAGCTTACTCCTCTCAGTGATGTGTGCAGTGCCATGGTCAATGGTAACTTTGATTGTTTTTGGTTGTGTAGTCAGGCTGTCGGTTGGGTGCCAGCACAAAAGGTGTTTTAGGCAAATTAGCAGAAAAGTTCAAAGCTGTAGTGTGTGTGTAAGTTATATTAGCAGATAACCTAATGGTGGGTGTGCTACATATACAATAAGAAAGTTGAAAAAACGTATACCATTGGAAAAACTCGATAAGTCTGAAGTGTAAATGCATGGTCACAGCAGAGACCTGCTACTATAGTTGACTGCGCTACCAAATATGGTAATCTGTTCCCAGTGGGCCTAAATAAAAATTGGTGCATTGCCTCAACAGTGTGAGAGCAAGGGAATTCTTTAGTTTCCTCTAAAAGCAATGTAGTTTCACATTTGACACTAGTGCAGAGTAATAAGGTAGGATGCTTGTAATAATTAGTGTTAAAGCACAGATGAATCTTGAACTACGTGACAGTCTGATGGATACCCCTTGCAAACAGACAGGATGTCCGTTTGCCGAACATCGCGTTCATAATTAGGTACATAAGTGACAGGGAAAGAGAATGTGATAACACTCAAATTTGCGACTGGTGCAAGTTACGGTCTGGGATATCTGTATATTTAACACATCTATAGATGATGGCAGTTGTACAATAGCAGCAGTGCAATAATACGGCAAGGTTGATACCTACATGGAGTAGATCATTTGTATGTGTACTGATGCATGAAATGAAGTATTAGTTATTGGTTTGATAGAAGGTTTCAGAGGGCACTAAGTTAGGAATGAGTCTCTGTTGCTCTTTTGGTTGAATGGTAGTGTGCAGAGTGTTAACATGTAACTGTTGTGTGGGTGTTATACAACAAGATCCGTAAGGCTTTGGTTTCTTCCAAAGTAGCAGTCAGTTTGCACAGTTCTCTGTGTACTTAATCACGCTGGATCGCGTTTTTAAGTTCCTAATATTGCAGTATTAGCACAGTAGCTATATTATGAATTTGTCAGGTGGTAGCCAAAAGATTGTCTTCAATGTGATTGAGCAGCACATGTCAGCTTACTAGGATTTCGTGATACTGCATAACAAAGAATGAAGCTCATAGGAGCTTTATCACAGCAATCAGCATCAGTCTGAGCAGGGATAACAAATTTGTTTTCAGCGCAGCTGCACTTCCATTAAACCAAACTCGCATAGTGTGGTGGAGTGGTTCTGTGACTGGTTGTTCACAGGATGAACAGTGTCTATAATTCAGTGAAGGAGAATTAAATCAGAGTGAAAAGACAGGGATGATTAGTGCACATTGGTCGTTTCTGCTTGCATGCTGCAAGAGTTAGCACACATGTAGAGGCAATTGCAACAGGGTACCAAGGTTCGATGGCTTTGCAATCAAGATGACTGATCAGCAGTATTTATATCCTGTCACAGGTGCTAGTTGTCTTGAAACTTTGCACAAGTTTGGCGTTTATTATTCTTTCAAAAAAATTGTGATGGTTTATGTTAAGTAGGGCTGAATGTTGAGAGGACTGAATACACAGCCAGTTGTTTTTGGCAGGCCTTTAGAAAGAACAGAAGACGTTATAGACTGGTATATTGCAAAATTAGGTCAACATTTGGCCAATGTGTATGATTTACTGTAGTTGTGCTAATTCTATACTTCGTTAGGAAACCAAAAGTGAGTTTCTATTCCCACTTTTCTGAAAATCTAATGAGAATGAAACCACATTTTGGAAGTGTCCATTATGTAAACTGGCGTGAATATGGAGATGTTACATTTAGGACAAGGATATCAAAATAGTAGCCAGTAGACCTACTCAGTAGTGATAACTTCCTTGGTGAGCTATGGGAAAGAATAGAGGGCTTAGCTGTTAGGAAAATGGGCAAACTAGCTTCAATTGTCTGTAACGATATTAAAGTTGAGAGTATTCGTTACATTTATAATTATAATGTATTAAAATATAACAGATGGTTCAATAAGGATGGGAGGTGAACTAGGAAGGGAATCACGATCAACTGTCTAGCCTCATGATGTCTCAAGCAAACTGGCATGTTGTGCACCACACAGGTTAGCCTATGTAATGAACTGAAAACAGGTGTTCACAATAGTCAATTTTTGAAAAGGATTGTAGTCTTGTGACTTTTGAGGGGCCTAACTGGTTCATGTCAGTCCTAATTAAATTAGGTGAAAAATACAGATGGCAGAAAATGACAATATGAAATGGAAAAAGAAATACATTAACAAGAAAAGAGGTGACATCATGCACTACAATTACTGAAACCTACATTTAATCATAAAATCAAGCAAAATAAGGGCAGGAGGTTGTTGCTAGATGAATCAGACGTTTTTCGTCATCTCATAAGCCTATCAAGGTGTAATGAACCTACGAGTGGTAGGAATCGAAGTGGCATACAAGATTTGTCATGAAGCCATAGAATTTTATTCTGCTGCTATAAAAGTATGTCAAAGCTAAAGGTGGTAAGGGAAGGTGAAATTAGCGGAAACGCCTATAGATACGTGAGGTAAGTAAATGAGTTAAGAGGCAGAGCATTTAAAGTTTTTCTCAGTGATGCAGTGCTGGAAAGTGGTACATTAACTTTTTAGGTGTGTAAGGCACTGGGGTGTGTCCAACTGTGTAGCTATTTAGAGTGTACTACATGTGAATGCAAAATGTGGTATGTATCAGTGGAAATTAAAGGATCACAAAATTAACCTGTATCAGTAATGTATCCAGATACACAGCTCTTTTAGTTAGTGCCAGATGGGGAAGCACAGAGCTGTTGAACAGTTTGCATGAAGCATTCTAAGTCTTTCCATAAACGGAATTGTGGTCATCAGATGAGTTTACCATTCATGTCATCAAAACAGCAGAGCCTAACTGGCAGGTAAAACACATCACTAGAGGGACAAATGAACAACATTGTAGGTTAGTGAGTATTTAATTAGAGTATGAGCGTAATTGATAACATTGGTGGTGATCACATTGGGAAAAAGACTTCATTATTCTTATTTCTTCTTGAAGGAGTGAGCAAGGCTGAAATTGGTGTGGTGCTAGGTGCATCAGCCAGGAACTGCTTGGGAAATATGGTTGTATACTGCTGAATGCCTCATTTTATTCGATGGAGGATGTAGATAATGTCTGAGGTCCCCTCTTGCACAATGACGTCGATTAATGTAGGACAAGTGTTCATAACCATCAAATGGAGGTTCCAGTATTATAAAAACAGATAGATACCCAAGGGAAGATCAATGTTCAAACTGGAAACAATGTGGAACATTATTGCCTGTGTACACACAGTATTCAAAGCAGTGTCAATAGTAGGTGAAACAGTGAGTCAAAATAACACAATAGTGTAGGAATTAGTGATAGTTACGCACTCAGGGAACACTCTGTAAGTGTCTAAGAGTGAACGTTGTGTTTCATAGGTGTTTGTGTTGGGTGTGAGTGAGTAAGGCCACTACAACCCTAATTGAGGTACTGTAGTTCTCAGTGTGCAAGTGGGTCACGCATGTTTTTGTGTGACAGCAAGATGATAGATGGTAGAACGGACCATAGTATGAAGACAAATCAGAAGTGCAATGACCAGACAAGTGTCTCTTCGATCGCTAATCGCATCATGTTAGGAGGAGGCCCCTGGAGGAACCAGAAGTCCAAGCAACATCCTCCTGTCTCATTTGCGTGGGGTAGATGTTGAAAGACACTAACTGCCTATCTAGCGAGTCCCATTGGTTCTTCTCACACACAAATTGTTGAGCAGTTAATGATATGGAATAAACAGGAGGGCTGTACATCGAACAAGGCATGTCACATTTCTCACAATATATCGTTGTTCAATGGTCTTACATCCTTACGTTAAATGTAAGTGGTTGTAAGAGATAGCAGTGCTACTATCTTTCAGATTACGATGTACACAGGAAGCAGTTCTAAACTAGGTGGAATCATCTTTTTGGGTGTTGCAATTGAAACATACTATATGAATATCTTAAAAGAATGATCAAGGTTTCAGATAGTTCTCTTGTGGAGTGGTAAGTCCATAATTAACAGGGCATACATCTAATTTGTGAACCACATGAATGGAGTGACTATATTCCCATTGCCAAGATATGAGCCAAGATGATGTGAATAAATCGTAAGTAGAATTAGTGGGGACCAAGACGAAGTGCTTAGCGATATTCCTGTCGCTGCTGAAACACTTACTCTTTGACAACTGATGTGCCAAATCATTCCTCTAGAAAATAACACTGGTTCCTTGCTTAACTAACCAATTGAGAGGCGGCACATATCATCTAGTAAGTCTCTGGGGAATAGCTAAAGCGGACACTGCAGCAAGGCAGCAGTGATAACTCTGTAGTATTGGCTGGAATAGTGAAACAGAACTATGAATACTATGGTACTAAGAGAGTGACATAGTCAAGATGAGCTCAGACTTCTCCTGCTTTACGAAAGAAGGAGAACAGAACTGATTCAGGGACATGGTAGTAGGGACAGGAATAACAGGGTAGGTTAAGAAGCTAACTGCAATGATATGTGACTACAGAATTTTTCCAGAAGTAGAGGATGACTGTTCGTCACGCATTAGCGGTAGTGTAAGAAACCATGTCATTGAGAAGTTGTCCCTATTCCTCCTTGTTTACTGAGAATGAGAACCAATGACTCCACATGGATTTTTTTAGCAGATAGCCAGGTTAGAAGAGGCTGGCATAATCTTCATTATAACGTGCCAGCACTATTGGATTGTCTAACAGCGAAATGGTACAAGCATGGATCCATGCATATGTTTGTTCATATCTGTAGGGTTGTATCAAAATTATGTCCACTTGGACATTAACCATTTGTAATACAGGCAACTACCACCAGGTCTTGTGGAAACAACTTGTTTTAATTATGACTAAACATCTGAATAGTGGTAGATGCGCAACTACAGTTAAGAAATACTACTATATTACTTGGCCAGAGTACAAGCAGTGTAATTCACGATGCCAAAAGTGGATCGAGAGATAACATGTGTCACTGTAGTTCACGTAATAAGTAAGTTTTCCCAGGAGGATATTAAATCACAATCACTGGGGTACCCATAAAAGAAAGAAAATAATTATTGCATATGAATGATACACATTGACTGATCAAGAGTATTTCAGATAAAATGCTGTGTTGAAGCTTAAAGGAAGGTAATCCACCACATACTAGTACATCAAACTAGCTTACTGGTTTTGGCTAGTGTCAGGTGAGAGTGACTACCACATCATTTCTATCACACATTAAATACAGTAAACAAAATACAGAAAAAATGACACAAAACATAAAAAGAGGTACTCATAGAAATATTTTAAGTGAAACGCAAATGAACGTTTATGAATGGCATGCTGTCAGAGTAACTGTCACAGTGACAAGAGCAGTTAGCCCATCACTATGTAATTACAACAATCAATGCATCTACCCTTCTTTGCAGAACCATAAGTAAGTCTTATTCACCCATATGACAGTGAAGGTGCTGCTGTTGTTTCAAAATTGTTTGTCCCTTAACTTCATATAGAACTCTGCATAATTAAACATTACCTCTCACAAACCACTGCTGGGAGACTTTGTTCGACACCTGTCTCTTTAGTGCCTTTCAAGTATCATTGTTTGGTGATGAGGTTAAGTCATTTGTGACACACAAGTAGTATATAATTAAACTTATCTATGCTTTCTTTCTCCTGACCTGCCATTGATACCATATATTTTTAACATGCTGGATTTAGGGTCTCGACATGTAGCAGTGGCTTAGGTAGAAAATCGAGGAAATTGTAGTTTTTAAAGGAGTAATACATTTCCTATAATGGCATATGGCAAAACTCGTAACCATAAATCACTTGTTTCACAAGATCAATCCACGTGAGTTATGATACATTCCACCACTTATTACGAAGACGAGGACTTATTTTTGTTGTGTTATCCATTACATACAAAGAATATAGATCATCTGATGTGCAAAGATGCTGCCAAACAGTAACGTATGCATGCATTGGCCTGACTACTAGTAAAATGTTGCAGTAAGAGTTATTCTTTGTCTACAAAAGGCTAACTCAACTTCCAGATAATAATTATTTATACAACATAACTTCCCACTAATGTATACTGTGAGAGTCTTGGGTAATTTCAAATAGCTGTTGTTTGCATATTTTAGGCGAGTTTGTCAAGTACATGATCACTGTAGGTAACTCATTGCATGAATTAGTCTTTAGTGTTAACTCCAAACACTTGATATAGAGGTCCTCTGGTTGTTGCAAATTTGGTTCCTAATTGTTATATAAATGAATGCACTTATCTTTTGTCTCTTCGTGTATTTTATTAAGAAGTTTACTTGCCCGTTGTGGACAAGAGAACTATGAATTCTAAAGTAAATTTTGATAGTAAAGTGGAAATATGATAATATGTGAAAATTTGGTGTATGTATTTTTTCGTACAAAACTCGGCAAAAGAAAAATATTTATTGCTGTAAGGAAAACATTCGATTAATAGCAACTACTGGAAAAACACTTTATTATTTGATGTCTACAATTATCTACTTCACTTTAACGCTGCTTCTGAGCTGGTTAAGTAAAACATTCTTCTACCTCAGAACTGTGATTCTCTTCTTGTAACAATGTAGTACTGATTAAACCTCATTTGCAATAGTGTAAATGCGTTCGTAAAAAGTCCATTTCACATGATGTAAAATCTTTAGTGTACATAAGGCAAAATTCAGTTATTTCATGTATCACCACTGTGTGTTTCTCACTTAAAGGAACGTCTAAAGCTTTACTTAGTAACATAGTAACCTCCTGATGATGTTGAATAGTAGCCCCTCACGTTCTCTTACTGGTACATTATTATTACAAAACAACTGGTCTCTCTAAACTCATGTCCACTGAATAAGCAATTACTTCTGGTCACACTTTAATCATTTACACTATTACTGCTCTCGTTACTTTGCTGTTAATATACAGTATTTTGTAATACATCAAGACGTACTCCTATTTTAGAAAGCAATTCTTGCAGCTTCTTGCATAAAAAAACTGCAAAAGAAAGATGGCAAAATTAGCCTCAACTGGATACTGGTTCTACAGTATAGCGCAATTCGTTTACACTAGTCAGTCAGAATGACTGACTGAACGACAGAATTATTACTCAGAATCACACCAATAAAATACATTTCTTCCCATAGTGAAATCACTCCTACACAGAATAAAATACCACATGAAACTCGTTCAAACAAACAGTACCTCAATCCCATGACCTCAAGGCATAAGGGTGTTTATTTCTCAAGGCATACTTAGGATATGCTGATAGCAACTTGTCCTTTTTTCCTGCATTTCTGCATGATAGTATATGTGCCTTCTCATAAATTATTTTGAGTTGGACTAAGTGACACTGCAGAGGGTGGCAGAGCTTGACCATGGTACAGCTGTAACCAGTCAGAATGTACTACCACTGTGTGGTCAGACAATGAATATCTGCAGTGACAGAAGTCACTCGTATGATGGAATAAGGGGTTTCGTATTGAAGCATGAATTTCTTAGTCTTTCCTTTCTTAATCATGGGGTTACGAATCAAAAATAGGTTCCCAGGTTTATACTGAGAAAGCACAGCCCCTTTGTTACGAAGGTTCATCTTGTTTCTGGGTAGCTTGTATTTATTTTGTTTTATCTGCTTCCAGGTAACCTTGAGGTGATAACTTCTGCCAGATCCACGACAGATTGGAGTTTATCATGTTGAAATTGGGAGCTCATAGGCTGCCCATATACTTCCTCGTACGATCTATACCTAGCTGATTCATGTATATGACTATTTTATGCAGAAGCTACATAGGCGACCTACCTGTCCCAGTCACTGAGTGGTTTATGTAGTAAGACAAAATCCGAACTGTTGTTTGATGTACACATTGGAGGTGGCTATTAGCTTTTGGATGGAAAGGAGTGTTTCTCAGTTGTTTGATTCATAGTCATTTGTACACTTGTAAAAACAGGATGTACATAAAATTAACCCTCTGTTCAGTCAAAATTTGATCAGGACTTCAGAATGATAAAACTTAGCTATTGACAAAGGCACTTGTTACTGTTCCTGTAGTCATATCTGCAACTTGCACTAGAATTACATATCTAAGAAAAGATCAGTGATAGATAGGATGTATTTATTATTTTGTGAGGTCTGTGGGAACGGTCTAACAATGCCTAATACAACATTCTGAATCGGGTTTGTAACGTCTGTAGCCCCTAGAAGTGTTAGCAAGGCAATTTAAGTTTATGGTGGGACTGACCTCTGACCACAAGGCAAGTAGTTTTGTATGTACTTCTGAACATCAGTCTGTCTATCTTCCCATCAATGCCGTGTGTATATTCTGGCACTCATGGCTTTTTGTCCATTGTGACACACCTGCAAACTGTCATGATACTAAGCTCTTATACATGCTTGCAATTCTTTCTGCAGTTATGACTCTGTTGCTCAGGGGGATTTATGTGGCATAGAATATAATGAACTGTGACAAAATGTGGAATAGAATTGTACCAGTGACATTGTACATCTCTCAGTTCTTCTCTTAAAACATTGTCAGTCTGAATCATTTTGATCTTATGGCTCAGTGCATCAGCATTTAGGTGTGAACAGCCTAGTTTGTGGCATATGTTATAATCTTATTTCGATACTTTTAATGCCCAACTAGTCAAATGACTGCTGGGATCCTTTAAACTGAGCCTCTACAAAAGAGCAGTATAATCAGAGACCACAAAGAATTTTCTTCTGTAGAAATAACATTTGAAATAGTTGACTCCGAATTTAAGTGCTAGCAATTATTCTTGACAAAGAACAGCACTGATAGCATATTTGAGTTGTCTGTTCGAAGGATAAAACCTTTTCAGAATCAGTATATTAATAATGTGAACCTGTCAAATAATATTTAAGTTTTCTCGTAGCCAATTCAAATCCCTCTGTCCGCTTAAGCACTGCACCATACTTTAACAACTTCGTTAATCGTTTGGCTGTCATAGCATAATTCTTTACCAAAGACGGTAACAACTAGTGTGGCCAAGAAAAGTTGCATCTCCTTAATGTTAGTGTGCCTGGAAGAGTCTCAACTGATTTGGTTAGCAGTGGATAATTCTTAATCTCATCTGAACTGATAGTATGTCCCAGGTCCTTAACCTTTGACTGTGCAGAACAAAAGCTTTAAATTCAAATGTGTGTGCTGTAACCTTGATAAAACGTACCTCAATCTCACCAAACATTCCTCAGTACTCCTTGAAAATATATCAGCCAAATACACTAAAGGCGCTGTAGGCTTCAATCATCTTAGTAACAAGTCAGCGAATCTTTGGAAAGTGACAGGCGCATTTCTAAGGCTGAAAGGCATGTGTAAAAACTCATACAACCCTCATGGAACCAAAAATGCGGTTTTATAGGTATTCTGGTGCAATCGGAATTTGGTGGTAATTAGAATACATGAAAAAGGTAGTAAAATACCTACAGTTTCCCGGTATGTCCAATGTTTCTTCGATATGATAATAATAATAATAATAATAATAATAATTTTATTGTCTTTAAGCCATTACAGCAATAGACAAAGTCATACATATAATACAATACAGTACAGTACATGCTATAAAAGGACAGAATTGTTAAGAACTTTACAGTTTAATATCACAGGTCATGAAATCCTTTACATTGTAGAATGGGTTTACAACTAACCAGTCATAAAGTGTTTGTTTGTATTGTTGCTCTGGTAAATTTTGTATACCTTGTGGAAGTTTGTTAAATAATTTGTGGCCCATAAGTTCATAACTGTTAACTGATTTTGACAGTCTGTGGTAGGGCGTATAGATAGAGCTGTTTGTCCTAGTGCTGTAACAATGTATATTTGCCCTGCGTTTTACTTTAGGTAAGTTCCTTTTTGTGTAGATTAAAACATAATAAATATATAGGTTTATTACTCTTATGATTTTTTGTTGAGTAAACAAAGGTTTACAATGAGGCTTGTATGGTGAGCCTGTAATTATCCTAATAGCTTTCTTTTGCAGCAATAGTATATCATGCACACAAGTGGAGTTTCCCCATAAAATAATGCCATAGGATATGATGCTTTGGAAAAATGAGTAGTAAGATACTCTAACATAATTTTTAGGTACACAGTGCATTAATCGCCTTAACAAATAGATTACCCTAGACAATTTATCGCTAATATACTTAATTTGTGGATTCCAAGAAAGTTTATCATCGAAATATACCCCCAAAAATTTAACACAACAAGGATCATCTGATGGAAACTTGTCTTTTAAACTAAATACCATCTGCTGGGTTTTGCTTTCATTAAGCAAGAACCCATTTGCTTTAAACCAGAGTGAAGCTTGCTCAATTGTCTCTGTAACACATGTTTTAAGGCTATTAAGATCATTACTGCTGTTCAGAAATGTTGTATCATCAGCATAGAGTACTGTTCTGGATTTGATAAATGATGGCAGGTCATTTATCATTATTAGGTAAAGGAAAGGGCCCAGCACAGATCCCTGCGGAACACCTACCTCAACTTGTTCTATACTGGACATTTCTTTCCCAACACAGACAGCTTGCTTACGGTTTTGTAAATATGATCTTAATAGCTTAAGGCTGTTACCTTTAACACCGTAAAAGTCCATTTTTTCGAGTAGTAGTGTATGTTCTACACAGTCAAAGGCTTTGCTTAGGTCACAAAAAGTCACTTGGGCAAAGCATTTATCTTCAAATACTTGATGGATGTATTTAACAACATTGTCTATGGCATCAATGGTTGACAGGTTTTTCCTAAAGCCATACTGTGATCCACTTATTAATCCTATTTTATCAAAGTAAACAGATAATTGTTGGTAAATTATGCATTCTAGAACTTTTGAGAAAACTGGGACTATGGATATTGGCCTGTAACTGGAGACAGAATTTTTATCTCCTTTCTTATGTACTGGAACTACCCTAGACAGTTTAAGCTCATCAGGGAAAAAACCCTACAGTATACACTTGTTTATACAATATGTTAGGGGGTACACTATACAGTCTATTACTTTCTTAAGCATGTTACAAGACAGGTCATATATGTCTACACTGTCTGATGATTTTAACTGCTTCACTATTCTTAACACAAAACCAGGTGAGACCTCAAAAAAATTGAAGGTACTTGTGTTTGTTGATGACCTAGCAATATTTTTTGACAGTAACTGTGATGAGCTGATTTCAGGTTTAATTATAGCACTTCCTACTTCCTCAACTGATTTAATAAAAAAGTCATTAAATTCCTGAGGAGAGATACTAATTTTGTCACTTCTTTTATCTTTGGCGACACTATTTATTAGAGTCCATGCTGCTTTGCACTTATTGGTGGATTTCTCAATACTTCTGAGATTGTGTGCTTGTTTGGCTTCCACAATTGCTTTTTTGTACTCATTCCTGGATCTAACATAGGCTAGTTTAGCATGGTTGGTTTTCAGATTTTTATAAATATTGTACAACAACATAACTTGATTTTTCATAGTAGACAGCTATTTTGTGTACCATGTATTTTGTCTATTTGGAACTTTTGCTTTTAGGACTCTGTCAGTTACTTTGCATTTCTTTATTGGTATGCAGTCATTAAAGTGTCCCAGAAATGCTTTGAGAAACCTATCAAATAGTACCTTTGCTGGCAGACAATTGCTTAGAGTATAATGTGTCTCATCATAACACAGGCCAAACCAATCTCTGTTAGAAAGGGACGTACGAAACCTGTCAATTTTCTCATCTGTGACTGGTCTAGTGACCACAACTTCTGGGACAAACTTATTTACATAACTCTTGTCAAGAGGGAACCTACTTGTATAATTTAAAGATACTGAATCATGATCAGAATATGGAAATACTGTCACAAAACATGATTCTTCTGTTGTTTTAAAATTTACAAAAATATTGTCAAGACATGCATGTTCTCTTGTAGGTTTGTTATTGACTGAATGTAAGTTGCAGTGTCTTAGTAGGTTTTGGAGTTCAGTGACAGTACGTTTTTGTGTTGTGACATCGAATTCAGCATTCACATCTCCACCTATCACAATATCATAATGTATCCATCTAGTATCTGTAAGTACATGTAACAGCAGGTCCAGTTTTTCTAAAAATACATTGGTTATACCCTTAGGTGACCTGTACAGGGAAATTACAACTAACTTAAAACTGTCTATTACTATACCAGAGGGTAGGTATCAATGGTAGTTACCTTGTTTTCTGCTTGTACGTTAATGCATAGGCGATAGGGTTTTTGGGTACCGCAGCGCTAGGGACCAAGCAGGGGTTTGCAGAGGATTGATCTATACCTGCAACCAGCTGATCTTGTATAATATCCTGACCAACGGGTTGTAGATAAAATGGGAATCAGTCCAGTTCCAAGCCTGTCCAGTTTCTAAGCAATTGGCCTAATATCTTAAATTTGAATTTCGTGTTGCACAACGTTAGTGACTGACATATACTGCGGTTTCTCGAACAACCAAGCATATTCCTTTAATACCAATTACAAAAGATTTGACTGACACTGGCAAATGTGCTAACTTCTCATAGGCCTGATTTTTTAAGTAAGGACGTTACTGTGCAAATTCTTCTTCTGTCAGCTGCTTCTTGCTCTTACACTTTAACTTATTTTCACACTGAAATTCTTCCTCTACAACTTCCTGAGCACAAGCAAGTATTGTTCCGCGTGTAATCTCTATATCTACTTACCGAAAGTCGTCAATAAGTACTGGAGCACAAAACTTTTTTACCAGTGTCTCTATTTTATTTACAATTCTTCTCACATGAATCAATAACCTGTAGAGAACATTGTTTAGACAGAGTGTATCAACGAAAAAGTCCACTCTAGGCAGCATTTGGATATTGAAGTCTGTCCTGTGCCGCCGCTGACTGTTACCAGTTGTATAAATTTCAAATGCCCATGTATGTGGTTCTGTTGGTGGTTGTGGAAGAAGCCTCATTCCATAAATTCCTAGCGATTGAGGGTCGCGAGTTCCACCGAAATAGTTGCCTCACTGATTCGAACAATATGCGTCCCATAATATACCACCATCCAGTACCGGTGTAGGAAATCCTCCTCTAGAATGACACTGAAATCCCTTCTGCGTCTTCTCCCAACTTTCCTAACAAAACCATAGTTCTTACCATCCATATGCAGGTTTACAAAATATATCCCTGTGGCAGTGTTACTTCTTCTCTTAATCCACTAATGTAACAGCGCAACGATTTAACTGCACTCTTATCATTAAGAGAAACAAATAATGCTCTAATTTGAGTCCCTGTATCTACTGACACTTTGTCAGCTCTTCCTCTGATAGTGGCCTCTAAAATTATGTTACCCACATCATTTACACTTCTGTTTTGGGCTGGAATTCATTACCCACGTTACGTGGACGATGGGTGGTGGGGCCTGATTCCTGACCATTTCCCCTGTGTGTACTCATATTTTGTCTGTTATCACGTGGAGAATTCCGCTATTGAAGAGTCTGTCTCTGATCTTTTGGGCAGGCAGTACTTGCATATCACCGTTTTACAAAAACATGGCGCAGCTTATTGCTTTGCGACACAGTAGAGACGAACTTCGCGGCCACCTTGCAAAAAAGATTCAATCTTACTGCCTCATTTAGTGAAGTAGGCGAGGCCACCTTCACTTCACTACATATCTGCAGATTTATTCCACATATGAAGACGTCAATTGTTCTGGCTCTAGCTACCTCAATTAACACGTCATTACATGTGGCATCCCACCGTAAGACATATGTGTCACCTGACACAGCTCATATTTGATCAGCAAAATCTTCATTTAGCTTGTGCCATAAAGTGGATAAATGGTCTCTGTAGTAGCTGGCTTCTCATTTGTCGGAATAGTGCTCTGCTAAGTCGTAGGCCTGGGCTTCAGAGAAAGGTAATAAAAAGATTACCAAGGGCCGTCCTGAAAGTTATGTAAGTGGTCTACTGGTTTGGGATCTTAGTATTGAACCCTGTTACATCTGGGGCAGATTCTATTGAAGATGTTGTCACATACGCAGGTGACATCGTAGTAGGTGTGTCTGCAGACTCCAGGACAAGACTTTGCCTAAAGGCGAGCGATATGCTTGCTCAGATGCAACGTCAGTGCAACAGCAACAACTGACTATAGCTGTTCATAAAACCACATACATACTTCTGAAGCGAAGGCTTTCTCCTAGTAGGTATCCTTCCCTGAGGCTTGACGGAATACCTGCAAAATGTATCACTGCTAGTAGGCATTTAGGCTTTCTTCTAGTCAAGGAAAGAAACTGTCTAAATCACTAAAAATCTGTTACTCAGAAAGCGGCCAAAATTATGCATATTGTTGCCTATGCTTGGACTGCTGACTATAAATTATCATGTCATGTGGTGTGGTCATATCACGAAGCTAACTTCAGCACTATTATGGACTTCACTGCCAACATCTTGACACATCATCTTAGCCTAGGGAGCAACAAAACAATAGTGCGACGAATTCAGTGCAGCTTACTTCTGCAGCTCAATGTGCTTTTTACACTACATCTGTAGAGGGTTCATTGGTGATAATCGGATATGTCTGATGGGTATCGTGATATGTTACAGGGCAGCACTGTTTTGGTTAGGGTGTGAGCAATATGATCATGTGTATGGAGATCACAGGACTGCATATTACGGATAAGACATTTATGAGCCTGTAAGTTAGATGAATAGCAGTGTGATTGGGACACTAAGAGCACTGCAAGGAGTGTTTAACGCATATTTTCAAGCATGATGAACAGATTGAAATTGCACGAGGAGGTATGGGGCACGAGGTCGAGGGCACGGTCCATATCCCAAACATCTGAACCGTGTGGTATGTAGTAACACACCAATCTGTGAATGTAGAGAGGAAGACCATGGTGATCATGTCGTTCTCAGATGTCCCCCTTTTCAGGTAAAGAGAGATTGCGGATAATTAGACAGCAATCTGCAGACAATAGCAAGTGACCAAAAGTTTTAGGTCTAAAGTCAGTATGATAGCGCATCAGATAT
Organism: Schistocerca nitens; assembly: GCF_023898315.1. NCBI lineage: Eukaryota > Metazoa > Arthropoda > Insecta > Orthoptera > Acrididae > Schistocerca > Schistocerca nitens. The sequence continues at coordinate 38,554,837 of NC_064624.1, read as the reverse complement.
AGAAAAGGCAACTGCTTAACTTTCTGTCTACAAGATCAAGTGGACGTTGTGAGTATCAAAATAATGTCAACAGTTCACAAAAACCATTTTCTCAGTTATAGATAACAACAGGCACATACACATGTAATTAAGGGACCAGCCACACGTATATGTATTGATATGAGGATTGTTGAGTAATACACATACCAGTGTGGGTGATGTAGAATAGTGTAGCAACGATAGATTCAGGAGTAGGTGTAGCTGTAGTTAGTTGGCAAACCTGAGGTTCTTAAGACAGAAGTCGTTGACTTGGATCTTGAGTTAATTCCCATTATTTTCATTTTTTTAAATGAATTCTTATTTTTCAAATGTTGTGTTTCAGTTCTACGTTAATATTACCTATGGTTGCTGTTAACATTATTTACTACTACATATATAATATGAAACTGGCGTTCTACGGATCAGAGCGTGGAATGTCAGAGCCCTTAAGCGGGCAGGTAGGTTAGAAAATTTAAGAAGGGAAATGGATAGGTTAAAGTTAGATATAGTGGGAATTAGTGAAGTTCGGTGGCAGGAGGAACAAGACTTTTGGTCAGGTGACTACAGGGTTCTAAACACAAAATCACAAAGGGGTAATGCAGGAGTAGATTTAATAATGAATAGGAAAATAGGAATTCGGGTAAGCTACTACAAACAGCATAGTGAACGCATAATTGTGGCCAAGATAGATACGAAGCCCACACCTACTACAGTAGTACAAGTTTATATTCCAACTAGCTCTGCCGATGATGAAGAAATTGAAGAAATGTATGACGAAATAAAAGAAATTATTCAGATAGCGAAGGGTGACGAAAATTTAATAGTCATGGGTGACTGGAATTTGGTAGTAGGAAAATGGAGAGAAGGAAACGTAGTAGGTGAATATGGATTGGGGCTAAGAAATGAAAGAGGAAGCCGCCTGGTAGAATTTTGCACAGAGCACGACTTAATCATAAAAGAAGGCTGTATACATGGAAGAAGCCTGGAGATACTGACAGGTTTCAGATAGATTATATAATGGTAAGACAGAGATTTAGGAACAAGGTTTTAAAATGTAAGACTTTTCCAGGGGCAGATGTTGACTCTGACCACAATCTATTGGTTATGACCTGTAGATCAAAATTGAAGAAACTGCAAAAAGGTGGGCATTTAAGGAGATGCGACCTGGATAAACTGAAAGAACCAGAGGTTGTACAGAATTTCAGGGAGAGCATAAGGGAACAATTGTCAGGAATAGGGGAAAGAAATACAGTAGAAGAAGAATGGGTAGCTTTGAGGGATGAAGTAGTGAAGGCAGCAGAGGATCAAGTAAGTAAAAAGACGAGGGCTAGTAGAAATCCTTAGGTAACAGAAGAAATATTGAATTTAATTGATGAAAGGAGAAAATATAAAAATGCAGTAAATGAAACAGGCAAAAAGGAATACAAACGTCTCAAAAATGAGATAGACAGGAAGTGCAAAATGGCTAAGCAGGGATGCTAGAGGACAAATGTAAGGATGTAGAGGCTTATCTCGCTAGGGGTAAGATAGATACTGCCTACAGGAAAATTAAAGAGACCTTTGGAGATAAGAGAACCACTTGTATGAACATCGTGAGGTCAGATGGAATCCCAGTTGTAAGCAAAAAAGGGAAAGCAGAGAGGTGGAAGGAGTATATAGAGGGTCTATACAAGAGCGATGTACTTGAGAATATTATGGAAATGGAAGAGGATGTAGATGAAGATGAAATGGGAGATACGATACTGCGTGAAGAGTTTGACAGAACACTGAAAGACCTGAGTCGAAACAAGGCCCCGGAGTAGACAACAGTCCATTGGAACTACTGACGGCCTTGGGAGGGCTAGTCCTGACAAAACTCTACTATCTGGTGAGCAAGATGTATGAAACAGGCGAAATACCCTCAGACTTCAAGAAGAATATAACAATTCCAATCCCAAGGAAAGCAGGTGTTGACAGATGTGAAAATTACCGAACTATGAGTTTAATAAGTCACAGCTCCAAAATACTAACGCGAATTCTTTACAGACAAATGGAAAAACTAGTAGAAGCCGACCTCTGGGAAGATCAGTTTGGATTCTGTAGAAATGTTGGAACACGTAAGGCAATACTGACCCTATGACTTATTTTAGAAGCTAGATTAAGGAAGGGCAAACCTACGTTTCTAGCATTTGTAGACTTAGAGAAAGCTTTTGACAATGTTGACTGGAACACTCTCTTTCAAATTCTGAAGGTGGCAGGGGTAAAATACAGGGAGCGAAAGGCTATTTACAATTTGTACAGAAACCAGATGGTAGTTATAAGAGTCGAGGGACATGAAAGGGAAGCAGTGGTTGGGAAGGGAGTGAGACAGGGTTGTAGTCTCTCCCCGATGTTATTCAATCTGTTTATTGCGCAAGCAGTGCAGGAAACAAAAGAACAATTCGGAGTAGGTATTAAAATCCATGCAGAAGAAATAAAAATTTGAGGTTCGCTGATGACATTGTAACTCTGTCAGAGGCAGCAAAGGGCTTGGAAGAGCAGTTGAACGGAATGGACAGTGTCTTGAAAGGAGGATATAAGATGAACATCAACAAAAGCAAAACGAGGATAATGGAATGTAGTCGAATTAAGTCGAGTGATGCTGAGGGAATTAAATTAGGAAATGAGACACTTAAAGTAGTAAAGGAGTTTTGCTATTTGGGGAGCAAAATAACTGATGATGGTCGAAGTAGAGAGGATATAAAATGTAGACTGGCAATGGCAAGGAAAGCGTTTCTGAAAAAGAGAAATTTGTTAACATCGAGTATAGATTTAAGTGTCAGGAAGTCATTTCTGAAAGTATTTTTATGGAGTGTAGCCATGTATGGAAGAGAAACATGGACGATAAATAGTTTGGACAAGAAGAGAATAGAAACTTTCGAAATGTGGTGCTACAGAAGAATGCTGAAGATTAGATGGGTAGATCATATAACTAATGAGGATGTATTGAATAAGATTCGGGAGGAGTTTGTGGCACAACTTGATCAGAAGAAGGGATCGGTTGGTAGGACATGTTCTGAGGCATCAAGGGATCACCAATTTCGTATTGGAGGGCAGCGTGGAGGGTAAAAATCGTAGAGGGAGACCAAGAGATGAATACACTAAGCAGATTGCGAAGGATGTAGGTTGCAGTAGGTACTGGGAGATGAAGATGCTTGCACAGGATAGAGTAGCATGGAGAGCTGCATCAAACCAGTCTCAGGACTGAGGACCACAACAACAACATATAATATGAAACATTGTGTGTCACCATTATTAACGAATATGTACGACCTGTGTAGAGTTTCCAGAAAACAGATCTAAAATTCGTAGTAATGAACTGAATTGAAATGAATTGCTTGAAATTTTATTGTATCTTATAATGCATCAACATTTTCAACGTGCTTATGTCTGTCATCTGAGAGTTTTAACCTCACTATGTTTAGAAAAATTCCATTCGGCCAAGTCCAAAGATGCCACAAATCGTTAATATTCTGTAAGAAAGTAGTGACACTTCCATTCTGTTTTCACGAAAATGTAGGCGTAAAGGAGACTGCAGGGAAGCTGCTTTCAATGATTGCTACAGATGCTGCAGAACTATCTTTAGGGGTTCCTGAAAAACTTGGAGCTGTCCGAGAGGCATTGTGCTCAATTTCATCCCTTTGCGCCAGTTTTTCACATTATTCCTGTAACACTAACTTCTGCCAGGTAAGTATATTGATACGTTCAGCTGGCGTATGGAAAGGGTCCGTGTTGGCATTCCCAGCAGCTGCTACTTTGGTCGCTCTTGAACTGGGAATCCCTCCAGAAGGAAAAACAGTTACTTGAAAACCACGTAACTTTGACAAGAATGATGTCGCAACATTGGAATGAAATTTAGGTCCTAACTACAGCGATTTACAATGACGGCAGCACACAGAGAAGCGGCAACTGAGTATAAGTAAGCATGGCTAGCGGGACTTACTTTGATTTCTCGGCAGGGAAAGCTCCGCCAACGACGGCATCGACGTCAATAACGGCACGTCGACAGCAGCGACGACGACTAAGACCCTCGAAAATGTGGCACCGACCCACGGTGGTGACTGGAACTCTCGCTGAATGAAGGCATAGCGACGGAGGCGGTGACTCGGGCGGGACTGCCACCCAGAACGATATGGTGGCAGTGCAGCGTAGAGGATGTGCCCCTGTGGCCGGAACGTTGGGGAGTAGCGGCCCACAGGAGTTTTCACGCAGCGTGGTGTATGTGGACGCATCTGAATGACAAGAAAAGTTGGGAAAAGTATTCACAGCGTAGTCTGGCCGAGCTCATCTCGTTTATAGGACAGTGTAGTGTTACTATGCGCTGACGACCTGCAGCAAGCTCGATAACAGAGACGTGGCATCCATCGGCAAAACAAAATATTCGTATGTTGAAATGGACAGTGTATTCGAATCCTGCAGATGACATCTGCGTACAGGAATTGGTGAGGGCAGGGCAATTTTAGGATGTGGGCGTCTGGGAGTGCATGAAATTCGAGGGAATTTTTCAAAAATGACATGTGGATTGTCGTTCAAAACAACTGTTTGATTTTTATTTCTGAAATCAACGTCTAACGGATACAAGTGGCGCTTGGGAGGCGACTAACAGACTGAGGGGCATATTGCTCAAGAGAGGGACAGATGATCCAGTCGAAGGCAAGTTGCCAAGAGCGAGTCAGATCAGACCGCACATTACCATTTGCAGCTCTCTGATTGGTTGCTGGAGGGTTTTCTAAAAGAGTTCCCTCGTCAGCAACGCTTCACCTAAGCATCATCCTGTCAGCATTCTCGCTGTCAGAATGATGGATGTGACCAAAGTGTGGGCTGGTGACCATATCCGTTTAAGGCACTCATTCACGTGTCTGCCTTACCCAGGATTTGTCTACAATACGTTGGTCTACAATATCTTTTATTATTATCATAGTAACGATAACCAACAGCGTGTTAAAATTATAAGCCAGAAGTTAGGTGAGAAGGTGACCTTCTGTATTCGGTCAGATAGGGGTATAACCACTGTTGTACTGCTTCGTCTTCTGTGTACCACAACAAGGACTACACTGAGCAAAACAAGTGCTGCTGTAGTGGTTGATAGGACAATAGTCAATATTGTCTCTTTCCTGTACTGATTTTCCCGATATGAATTAAATGCTGCAATAAAGTTTCCAAGGAGTCTCTTCCCTCCTGCTGGTTCAGAAATGTATTTATAGACTGCGTTAATTCCGACCCTAGAGTTTGATTTGAACTGCTAAGATTTCCGGCAGGTAGCAGTTCCGTGAGCTCCTCTGGCCAATACATGTGAGGCTCCGAAATATTCAGCTATTATCCCTTAAATCGTGTCAGGCAAACAGAGAGTAGGCCCCATTATCTCGCTCGCTGTTCCAGTTAATAACAAATCCCTTCCTTTTAGTTCTAGCCTCTTCGCTGGTGTAAGCTTCCCCTGGTCGAAACAACTAGCCGTTACTACCATCGTGTTAAAGGCAGAGTACAACCAATGCGCCTAGAGCCGCTGAAAGTGCAATTCTGGCTCGAGTACTTCTTTATTGCATTCTCTTAGTTCCTTTTGTCCCATTAGCAATTTCACTGTGCAGGAATCCTGCCCCTCTCTTATTATTATATTTGGATAGACTGTGATTTTCCCTCAGTGGCAGTTTTGTAATTTTCATTCCTCCATTTGTACATATTTTCCCTTGTCTTTTGCAATTAACTGCAGGTGCTGCATGTTTACTCTTACAAATTTCTTCAAAATCCCCAAATTACAGGATTTGCATGAACTATAGTAGTTATGATGTGCTTGTTTCCCCGTTACTGGTATAGAAACGGAAATATAAACTTTGGCTTCATCAGTTCTCGCTGATACTGTGGTCATCTTGAAATAAAAAGCTGAGTTTTTGCGCTTGGAATCTAAAACGTACCTCAACTCCGGTGGTAGTTCCTTTTGTGCTTTAGTTAAACCCTTTAAATACTGCTCTGTGAACAACAAATTTACCTCTGACCGACCCCTTACAGCCTACTACATAGCCTCCTATAGTTTCACTTTCCTTTGTGCTTGCCAAACACTAACTTTGTCCCTTTCTAAGGCTTCCACTTCAGTTTGTAGTTCCCTGGTATTCTGATTAAGTGCCTCTTCTACAGCTCAGGTATACCGCTTTACTCCTCAGATGAGTTGTAGTAGTCGTGTGTTATTCAATACGTCCTTCTCCAAACCTCACCTATGAGCACGACTACCTATTACTTTTCTCCCCCTTTAATTCTTTGCTGCTCCAAAGCTGCTTATACTAATTGCACTAAATGTATACATAACCTAAAAAATATCAATTTCTTTTTCCTAGGCCTTAATCCATACTGGTTCTTCATCACCATTTATTCCACAGCTCCTTTTTTCCTCTTCTGACAGCTTTCGCCTCACTCTCCCCTTGTGGTTCACATTCCTATCCCTGGAATAACTTCCGTACTCCCTCGAAAAGCTTTCAGCCGCCCTACACGCACAATTATCGGCCTCCTCGACAACTGAATCTTGACATTTATTGGTGACGTAGTGTCTACCACTTGGTATGGCCCCTGATACTTTGCAAAATGCTTCTTCATCTTTTCCTTAGGTGTATATGAAGTTGACAGCATCACCCGCTGCCCAACCATATACTGTGGCATTCTTGCTGTACGGCCCACTGCTTCTTCCTTATTCTCTAGAGTTCGTGTATTTGCCCTCTCTACTGTATTCCAAATTTTCCTTATCGCTCTGGCAAATTGCTTAACATACTCTCTAGGCTTCCCTTTCTCTGCTTTCAATATGTCAAATGGTGATGTCATTCTACGACCATATGCTATTTCATATAGCCATAATCCTGAATTTGCATGCTGCTTTAAGTCAGAGACGATGTACTTCAAATAGACATCCTGGTTGGTTTGATGTGGGTCACTGTAGTATCTAAGCATCTTCCTGATCGTCCTGTGCACTCTTTCACTTTTTCCATTGGCTTGTCGATGGAGAGAGCTCGTTCTTAACTTCTTCACATTCAGTAACTTACACAGGTCCTTGAATAGATCTGTCATGGAGTTCGTTGCCTGGTTTGTTGTCATTGTTTCCCGCAATACAAAATTCAGTATCCTGGTATCAAAAGACTCTGTGCCACTGTTTCTGCCTGCTATTTTGACACTGCGACCGTTTCTAAGTATCGTGAAAAATATCCAGCGACCTGTCTTTCCAACCATTATCTATTATTTCGTAGCATCCAGTCTTACTGGGACGGACTGTAGGTGGGCCTGGGGCTATTCCTGCCTTATCCTCTACTTCTAAAAGTATTACTCACCGAGCGAGCGGCTCCCTTGTGACTCATGGCAGGCTGCCCTGTCTCGTGGTCGAACAGCGGACCCCATACTGCACTCTGGGATGTCGCTCTGGGTGTCACAGGCTCATGGTTTAGGCTGTGATACTGAGACGAGAGTCACTTAGTATGTGAATGGGAATGGCTGAGAACTTAAACGCTTAAGGCACGTACTCTAGACTCTCCCATAGTTGCAAGTGAGTAAAGGCTTCCATCCTCCTCTAGCGTACTGCAAAGTCGCTATCTACATCTACATCTAAACGGATAATCTGAAAATCATATTTAAGTGCCTGGCAGAGGGTTCTTCGAATCACCTTCACAATTCTCAATTATTCCAACCTCGTACTGGCGCGGAAAGAATGAACACGTATATCTTTCCGTGCGAGCTCTGATTTCCCTTATTTTATCGTGGTGATCGTTTCTGCCTACGTAGGCTGGTGTCAAAAAAATATTTTAGCATTCAGAGAAGGAAGCTGGTGACTGGCATTTTGTGAGAAGATTCCGTCACAACGAAAAACGCCTTTCTTTTAATGGTGTCCAAGCCAAATCCTGTATCATTCCATCTACATCTGCATGGATACTCTGCAAATCACATTTAAAAGCCTGGCAGAGAGTTAATCGAACCACCTTCACAATTCTCTATTATTCCAATCTCGTATAGCGTGTGGAAAGAATGAACACCTATATCTTTCTGTACGAGCTCTGATTTCCCTTAGTTTATCGTGGTGATCGTTCCGCTCTGTATAGGTTGGCGTCAACAAAATATTTTCGCATTCAGAGGAGGAAGTTGGTGATTGGAAATTCGTGAGAAGATGCCATCGCAACGAAAACCGCCTTTCCTTTAATGATTTCCAGCCCAAATCCTGTATCATTTCTGTGTCAGTCTCTCCCATATTTCGCGATAGTACAAAACGTGCTGCCTTTCTTTGAACTTTTTCGATGTACTCCGTCAGTCCTATCTGTTAAGGATCCCACACCGCGCAGCAGTATTCTAAAAGAGGACGGACAAGCGTAGTGTAGGCAGTCTCCTTAGTAGGTCTGTTACATTTTCTAAGTGTCCTGCCAATAAAACGCAGCCTTTGGTTAGCCTTCCCCACAACATTTTCTATGTGTACTTTCCAATTTACGTTGTTCGTAATTGTAATACTTAGGTATTTAGTTTAATTTGCGGCTTTTATATTAGACTGATTTATCGTGTAACCGAAGTTTAACGAGTTACTTTTAGCACTCATGTGGATGACCTCACACTTTTCGTTATTTAGGGTCAACTGCCACTTTTTGCACCATTCAGATATTTTTTCTAAATCGTTTTGCAGTTTGTTTTGATCTTCTGATGACTTTATTAGTCGATAAACGACAGTGTCATCTGCAAACAACCGAAGACGCCTGCTCAGATTGTCTCCCAAATCCTTTATATAGATAAGGAACAGAAAAGGGCCTATAACACTACCTTGGGGAATACCTGAAATCACTTCTGTTTTATTTGATGACTTTCCGTCAATTACTGCGAACTGTGACCTCACTGACAGGAAATCGCAAATCCAGTCACACAACTGAGACGATAGTCCATAAGCATGCAATTTCACTACGAGCCGCTTGTGTGGTACAGTGTCAAAGCCCTTCCAGAAATCCAGAAATACGGAATCGATTTGAAATCCCTTGTCAATAGCACTCATTATTTCATGCGAATAAAGAGCTAGTTGTGTTTCACAAGAACGATATTTTCTAAACCCATGTTGACTGTGTGTCATTAGACCGTTTCCTTCGGGGTAATTCATAATGTTCAAACACAACATATATTCCAGAATCCTGCTGCATATCGATGTTAATGATATGGGCCTGTAATTAAGTGGATTTCTCCTATTACCTTTCTTGAATATTGGTGTGACCTGTGCAACTTTCCAGTCTTTGGGTACGGATCTTTCGTCGAGTGAATGTTTGTATATGATTATTAACTATGGAAACAATGTATAAGAACACTCGGAAAGAAACCTAATTGGTGTACAGTCTGGACAAGAAGACTTGACTTTTTTAAGTGATTTAAGTTGCTTCACTACTCCGAGGATATTTACTTCTACATTACTCATTTTGGCAGCTATTCTTGTTTCGAATTCTGGAATATTTACTTCGTCTTCTTTTGTGAAGGCATTTCGGAAGGCTATGTTTAGTAACTCTCTTTTTGCAGCACTGTCTTCGATAGTAACTCCATTGCTATCGTGCAGAGAAGGCATTGATTGTGTCTTGCCGCTAAAATACTTCACATACGACCAGAATCTCTTTGGATTTTCTGCCAGGTTTAGAGACAAAGTTTCGTTGTGGAAACTGTTAGAGGTATCTCGCATTGAAGTCCGCGCTAAATTTCGAGCTTCTGGTAAAGATCGCCAATCTTGGGGATTTTGCGTCTGTTTAAATTTGGAATGTTTGTTTTGTTGTTTCTGAAACAATGTTTTGACCCATTTTGTCTACCAAGGAGGATCAGCTCCGTCGTTTGTTAATTTATTTGGTATAAATCTCTCAATTGCTGCTGATGCTATTTCTTATTTCTTTGAATTGAAGCTACATCTGGTCTACACTTATATTATTTGTTTGAAAGGAGTGGAGATTGTCTCCCAGGAAGGCGTCAAGTGAATTTTTATCTGCTTTTTTGAATAGGTATAGTTTTCGTTTATTTTGGAAGAATTCGGGGTTACAATTTTCAGTCTCTCTACAACAGCCCTGTTTTCACCGATTCCTATATCCGTTTGATGCTCATTGTTAACTCAGTATTATTTGTTGTTAAGAGGTCAAGTGTGTTTTCACAACCGACGGTTGCTATACCGCGCCCAGATGGCTCTGCTTCACAACGCCACTTGCCGAGTTTTGCTTTACAATGCAATACGCTCCCACCTGCGGCTGTCTCTGTTGCAGCTCTGACGTATTTTTTACCGAATACAGTCGATACGCTACAGGAAGTACATAGTTCACTGTGTGGGAATTACACAGTAACTGAAGGTCAAGCTATTAATTAAAAAGAGAATTACATACCGTTGTAGCAAAGCTAACATTTCTGTCATGTAACCAACCTAGAAGTATTAACAAAAATTTTCGGCGGACGATAGTAGCTGACATAATCTGTTCCATAAATGAGTTCAGCACGACTGGCAGTTCTGTCTGAATTGTCCTGTTTAACTTTCAAGCAGGAGTCAATACATGGTTAGACCAACATCGTTGCTCACTGGAGTCCAGATTGAAACATAAATGACGAGGGTACAGTTTTATAAGGGTAAGTCAAAAATTATTCGGACTTTTGATGAGACACTCCGTATACTTCAAAAATACAATTTGATTTACACGTTACTTTTCAGTACGTGTAGTCTTCTTTCTTTGAAATGCATTTGGTCCAACCGTCCACAAGCTTGTGTATGTCTGCCAAACTGGTTTGCTGTGGTTGTGAAGCCACTGGTTTGCGGTTGGTTGTGAAGCCAGTGATGCACCACTTCTAGCACCTGTGTGTCTGAGGAAAATCGGTGACCTCGCAAAGATTCTTTCAGCGGCCGAAATTAATAGAAGTCTGATGGAGAATGATCTTGGCTACAGTGTATGTTCCAGTGGCTCGAAACACAATTTCTGGATTGTGTCAAGGGTGAGGCGAGCCATGTAAGGATGAGCGTTACTGTGTAACAGTAAAACTTGCCATCACAATATACCTCATCCTTTATTGCGAATTGCTGGTTTAACCCTACACTGCATGTTGTTGCCGTTTGGCAACGCTAATATTCGTTACGTTTTTCGAGCGTACTTCTTGTTGCCAGATGGCAACACCATGCATATTGCAAGTCCACCTACAATAAATCAGACCTTAAGGCAGATATCGATAGTTGACAATATGGCGGCAATCGTGGTGGAAACAAACCAGCGTGCTTGTGTTTCCATAACGCGTGTGTGTAACATTGTATACGTGACGTTCAAGAGGAGCGAAAGCACTTATTACTAGCTGTTATTTATGCTATATGCTGTGAATGTCGTCAAAAGTGCTACTCTAGTATTTATTTTCCAAATTCTGTAGTAAGTTCGGCATAATTTAAAGTGTAAACTGTTGTTCCAATGGGTCATAGCTGTTGTGTACCAGGATGTAAATCCAATTACGGCAAAACATACGATACCTCAACATTTAAGTTTCCCAAGGAAACAGCATTGAGGGACAAATGGATTAAACTAATTCATAGGGATAATTTTGAAGTGAACGATAAAGCTGTGGTATGCATTAAGCATTTTGAACTTAAGTTTGTGGTTACGGAAGACATTTTTCCTGTGGAAAATAGTGAACCAATACGTGTGCCACGAAAAATACCAAAACTAACAGATGATGCATTTCCAATCATCTTTCCTAATCAACCTTCTTATCACACAGTACCAGTTCCTAAGCAAAGGAAGAATCCTGAAGATCGTGTTCAACAGCTACTGGAACGTGATGAATGTAGTTTCAGTAAGTGGTGCGAAAATGGCAATATACCTGACTTTCAGCATCTTAAAAGCGAAGTGCAGAAAATGAATGTTTTTCCATTTACAATTTTAGTAAAGGATGACTACGTATCTTTCATTAAATTTAAGGATGATTCAGTCAGTGATGTGCCATTAGTTTCAGTGTGCTTCAAGATATCAAGTTCCTTGGAAGTAAAAGTGTTTCACCAAAATGTGTGTTTGCCTACAGAAACCTTGAAATGGATACTACAGTCTGGGGAGGAAGAGAACTTGAAATGTGACAAGTGGACGAAATTTGATAATCTGGTGAGTCACCTAAATGGTTTCACAGATAACTCTACTGGCACCATTGACAAGATTATAATTTTAGTCAGTGTTCTCAAACAAGCACTAAAAGCTGGTAGTGATTTTGACGCTGAAATAGCACCTAAAATAGAATTTGTTTTGGAGCAATTACAACTCGCAATAACAAAGCAATGTAGATATTTTCCTGAACTTTTGATATGGGCAGCAACCATTTGCTTTTCATTTCCTGGTGCCTACCATCACTTGAGAAAAACAAATGTGTTAACATTACCTCATCCTGTCTATTTAAGGCAGTTTCTATGCAAAATGGGTCAAAATAAACCTTGTATTGGTCCATCACAGGTAGCTTTTTTGAGGGAAAAAAATAAATTTCTTCAGGGAAGTGACAAGGTAATTTCAGTGATGCTAGATGAAGTTTATGTTAATTCAAAATTCTCTTATAAGGCAGGAAAGATACTTGGTGTTGCTGAGAATACTTCAGATAGTACAACAGCAGGTACAATGGAGGTTTTCGTGGCATCATCTTTACATTCTGATTATAAAGAAGTGATAGCTCTCTTTTCTGTAAAAAATGTTAATGTTGATACTCTACTGAAAATGACAATTGATGTATTAAAGTTAATGCATGAGCTTAAGTACGATGTTATATACCTGGTAACAGATAACCATAGCACTAATAGGAAAATGTATCAGCTTATGTGTGGTGGCACTTTACAGCCGTGTATTACAAATCCAGTCGCTCCATCCAAATTTCTCTTTCTTCTGTGCACTTGCTTAAGTGTATCAGAAATAACTGGTTGAATGGAAAAAATGAATCCTTCATAATGCCAAATATTGAGGATACATTTGCTTTCATCAATACCTTTCTACACAGTGATGAAGGGAATGCTGCATGTGAATATACTGTCAGTGAAGCAAAGTTTTCAGATTTGAGGAACCTGTTTCATTCTGAGAAAAATAAACTGTTGAAACTTGCCCCAAAGCTAGTGAGAAAGGCAGTATATCCAACTTCTATTGAGAGACAGAATGTTACCCTTGCTCTCAGTGTTTTTGATTCTAAAAATGTGGCAGCACTAGAAATTTTGAAAAGTCAGAGGCTTGAGATTTCTGATGGCACTATTCAGTTTTTGAAATTAATCATTAAATGGTGGACAGTTTCTAATGTTCAGCATCCCATGAAAGGCAAATACACATCAGATGTTAATTCTAGCCCAATCACTGGACCTACTGACTCCAAACGTGTGTTTCTTGAAAATTTGAAAACAGTTCTTGATATCTGGCATGCATTGCCTACTGATGGAAAATTAACCAATGAAACATATACTGCTTTCTCTCACACACTTGCAACAACAGTTCAGTTATGCAGATACATTTTTAACACTTACAACTGGTCCTATATTCTTACAGCAAAATTACAAACTAATGCTTCGGAAGCAAGATTTGGAGCTTATAGAAGGCTAAGTGGCTGCATATATAATGTTTCAGTTGAGCAAATCTTGGAATCTGAGAGGAAACTGAAAGTAATAAGTCTACTAAAGCTCAGATCTACTAAACATGGTGAATTTACAATAAATGATTTTGCAGCAAAAGTAAATTACAGCATAAAATACCAAACGTATGAAAATTTTGATGAATTAGAACCTGCTCTAGAGGAACTAGCAAACATTCCCATGATGGATGAAGACTTGAAAGTCTTGGTTTGTATTGCTACCTACACCAGCAAAACAGTGCTTGAGAAGCTGCAAAAAGGTGGAAAATGTTCAGGCTGTGAAGAAATGTTGCGGACACAGGATGAAATTTTGTTGCAGTGTGACACCAAAGAACTCCTTTCCTATTTCAACCAACTGAATCGTGGGGGATTGAAGTGTCCTTCTTCTATAATGATTTCCTTGTGTTGTAATATATATAAACTTTTTCAAGTTCTGATTAGCAGCACATATGAACCAGAATTCCTAAAACTTGAAAAATCAGAGAGATGCAGTACTTGCCTTAGGAACTGAATTGTGTGAAAATGCCGTTAGTAACATCAGTGATGTGTACAAATGTGGCATTCCTTTAAAGACAATAATAAAGAAAAGTATTAAAGTGCTTTCAAATATTTTTATTAATAATTACACAAAACTGTTGAATGAAAAGTGTGTTTCAAAGGAAATTGCTCGAACACTAGTCAAACAAAAAAGAGGAACTCATAAAGACATTGCAGCAAAAATAACAAAACGCAAAGTGGCCAAACTGAGCAGCAAATAAATCCAACAGGTATTCAAAATCAAACACTTCTAACATATTATGTAATGACAGTGACCAGAAGTAACTGCATATTGTTTAATACAATTTTGAGCTTTAGTTACACGCTTCATTTATTATTGCTATGTAGCTTCTATTGTGCAAATTATTATTAGTGTCCAAATATGCCATTTACATGTGTTTTGTAGTAGTTTCTTGGATTTGATTTTGAGTTGCATCTCATAATTTTACTTCGTCATAGTTCTTATTACGTAATTTGTGGCTTTAGTGACAACTTTTTATTTTAGTTTGAAGATAGAAAAATACATAACAATGCATTTCTCACGCAATTTAGAATCTACTTTCCATTTATGAAGTTTGTAAATTATTCATATTAGGGTAGCGCTGAAATACTTGGCCTAAGACGGCCGCCATCTTGGTTTCTGTGTTGTGGTCTGATGTATTATAGGTAGTCTTGCATATTGTATACATTGGAGTCTATTCTAAGAATTTAGTTTATCGTTTGCTCCACAGATGGCAGCAGTCTTGAATTGAGGTGAAATGCAACAAAGAGCGCTCCAGTGAATTTTATTGTTGAGCATTAAATTACGTAAATTAATTATAAACTGACACAACTTCTGTCAACTAAAAAAAATTATCGTGTTACAGAGATTTAATAAGAGTAGAAAACATGTTAAACACTTTTTTCCTTAAAAGTAAGTTTCTGTGTACAGAAATTTACGCGTTGCCATTTGGCAACACTATGTATTTAGTCATAGCATTGTCGCGTACTTGCTTAGAAAGCTTGCACGCAGCACTGACGCTGACGCTGCAATTTCAGTGAATTGATGCTCTTTCTTTTATAAAAGTATCATGAATCCTGAAAGAATTTATTTTATGGATGACGATGGACGATTAAAGGAGTTGACAGAAGAAATTTGGTTTTTAATACCAGTTCCGAGTGAAAGTGAAGATGACAGTGGTGATAAAGATGAAATATGTGACACCAACAATAAATTCTTGAAGTCACACAGTGAAACTGTTAATCTTATTGATTCCAGTGTGACTTCAAATGATTCTGATTGTGCTGGGCAGTCAATCAATGCAGACACCTCGGTAATTGCAGCAGGGACTACAACTGCAAGTACGAGAGGCGGTTCTGCTGCAAATCTGCGCAAGGTGAGAACAATACATCATAGATAAAGAAAACACGAGATGTGTTGTGGAAGAAAGGAGAGATGAAGTATGTAGAGCAACCTTTTCTTGGAAAAGAAGCTTTACCAGTTGAGCTATTAGCAAAGAAAACTCCATATGACTTCTTTTCATATTTTCTCAACGAAAATATTTTAAAGTTGATTTCACGCTAATCTAGGCCTTATAGTACCCAAATGAATTTCTCGAAGCCCAGCAATGTTACCGTAGAATATATTCAAAAGTTGTTAGGTGTTTGTATCCTCTCTTCTGTTGTAACACTGAAGAATGTGAGCATGTATTGGAATAACGTTGTGGGCGCATCAGTTGTACAGGACAACATTACTGTCAATAAATTTGAGCAACTGAGGTGCTTCTTACACTTTCAAGACAATTTAGCAAATACTAATGGAGAAGACAAGCTCACAAAGATAAGACTTATTTTTACTCACATGAATGAAAAATTTGGTTCAGTTCCAATGGAGGAGTCATTAACTGTAGATGAACAAATGTGTGCTACCAAAGCCAGGCACCATCTCAAAATGTACATGCCGGATAAACACCATAAATGTGGCTATAAACTGTTTTTACTTTGTGGTGTATCTGGGTATGCTTACAAAGTAGAGATTATACAGGACGTGAACATGAATGGGACAAGAATGATGCAGAGCCAGATCTTGGTGCCAACAGCAATGTGGTTGTTAGATTATGCCGGAATGTACCAGAGAATCAAAATGACAAAATTTACTTTGATAATTATTACACATCAATACCGCTAATGCATTATTTGAAGGGAAGAGGCATTTTATTTCTAGGAACTGTTAGCAGATATAGAGTTCACAATAAGAAACTCCCAGACGAAATGTCTCTGAGTAAAGAGGAAATGGGTAAAATACTTGAGTTTATTCGAAATTATGAAGGAACAGAGATCTCAAATGTACTCTGGAAGGACAACAAGACAGTCATGTTGTTATCCACGTTTGTAGGAAGTGACCCTGTAAGCAATGTAAAGACATATGATAGGAGTAGGAAGGAACATATTTTTGTATTTGTCCAAAAATTGTACAAATTTATAACAAGCATATGGGGGGAGTGGAACTTCTAGACAGCCTCATTGGGATATACAGAATCATAATGCATAGTAAGAAGTGGTACTTTCGAATACTTTACCATCTTGTTGATGTAGCCACAATCAACAGCTGGATTTTCTACAGCAGAGTTAACAGCATCCCATGTGCAACCCAGTGTCTCAAGCTAAGGAGCTCCAATTAGCGAATTTTAGGATTGAACTGGTTGAAACTTCGCTCAAAATTGGTTTCAGTTCTACACCAAAGAGAGGAAGGCCAACTTTTATAGAGACCACCAGCAAAGCAGAAGACAACTTCACACCATCCATCTAAAAATATCAGATTCGATAAGGTTGGTCACTGGCCTGTTTATTTAGATAAAAAACAGATGTGCAAAAAAGGAAAATTTGCAAGGTTATACAATTATTAAATTCGAAAAATGTAACGTGGAGCTGTGTCCTAACAAGGAAGGTAACTGTTTCACTAAATATCATCTACTGCGATTTTAATGTTTTCAGATTTACTTCACAGAACTATCCTGCTTTATATGCCATTGAGATCAATAATATGAAATTCAAATTCAAAATCAAATATCTTATACAATCTTTGTTCCATAAACTGTATTTGTTACTTAATTTTCCTGTTTGATTTGCTGTTGTAAAAGTTTTGGCAACTGGGGAGTGCATTATGTCTAAACAAATGACGTTGCTAAATGGCAACAAGTAATAAATAATGACTTTCACATTGTTAAATGAGTTATATAATTTTTCAACATTTTTCCGATTCATTGGTGAAT
Organism: Schistocerca nitens; assembly: GCF_023898315.1. NCBI lineage: Eukaryota > Metazoa > Arthropoda > Insecta > Orthoptera > Acrididae > Schistocerca > Schistocerca nitens. The sequence continues at coordinate 38,537,438 of NC_064624.1, read as the reverse complement.
ATTTTCTACCATATATATATATATATATATATATATATATATATATATATATATATATATATATATTATTTTTTTGCGCTAAAATAAAAATTCATGTAGTGTAAGGTTAAGTTTGTTGGTCAACAACGCACAGTAATAGACTTCGTTGATGGTTTTCCCCTTCCCCATGTAATATTCCTTTTGCATCCCAAAACACGTTTTGCATAACCTCTGCTGCTGATGTTGCAGACTATAATATTTTCTCCACTGGTGATTCTGGGTTCTTCCACTCCATACACCAGCGTTTTGATTCTGGCTCATAGTGATGAGCACAAGTTTCATCACGCATCGCTGTTATTTCCAAAAATGGCTCGACCCCCTGCCATAAAGGTCGAGTAAGTATTGGCTGACCTCAAGACGCCTAAGTTTGTGTTCTTCAGTGAGTTGTCATGGCGTTCATGACAAACAAACTTTATGGAAGCCAAGTCCATCACGGATGATGGTATTGGCAGTGAACCGTGATTTATTTTCAAAGAATATTCTTAAGAATTTATTTTAGTTACTAGCAATTCATCGGTAACATTAATACATTTAATCACGCTATGTAAGCATGGAAGTAGTTGCCAGGGAGTAACTAATCAAATCATAACCAAATGCCTTTTAACAAATGGGAATTTTATTCACTTTAATAGTGCGTAAAAGCATATTTTAAAAGAAACGTTTAAAATTATAATCAGAAAGCACCCTGTAAATATCAAAGTTACAATTTATTCAGAGGCAAAAAAAAAAAAAAACAAGTTTTTACTGTAAGAGCTTTCAGGCAGAAAACTCTGCCGCTCCCTTTTGACATGGCAGTAGTTACGACCGCTAACAACAGTCTCTGAAAGACTACACTGGTGCAAATCTGCAACACACCAGATAACTTTAAACTAAGAGTTTTAACAATTTACACAAGCACACAAACTATGCACCCCCCCCCCAGGAGTGATGGAAACGGTACAAAACGCTAACAATTAAAATATTAACCTGGCCACCAAAGGTGCAACTTTATTTTAACTTCTAAGAAAAGTCTTACGGTGAAAGGGTGGCAACTTTATATACTAAAATGATCATTTAAATAAAAGCCCATGAAATGCAATCTTATATAAAATTCTATAAGGTTTGCCAAACAATAGTTAAGATGCTCTACAGTACACAGATACCACCTCTCAAGATCATAGGCAATAAAAGATAAAAACATATTTCAGGTATTATGCCGTTACACTCCAAGCAATAAATTCGTTACCACACCAGATCCGACAAACATGACAGAGGCAACTACTAACGTACAGTAGATTGATAGGGAGATAACCGAACAACCCGAACCGCAGGTTGCTCTAACTTCCCCTACCCCACAAGGGAAAACCAGACCACCCAGTTAATAAATAACCACTTTCCCGCGGGTGGGCAAACGAGAAGAATGGTGGGACGACCCCAAAGCAAAACGGCTGGTGACCTCACCAAGAAAACAAGTATAATTTAACAATAGTAAATCAAACAACATATCACCAATCACTTAACTTCTAATAAACTGCGATTTCTCGAGAAGACGTGGCGCAGCATCCCCAAATCGCTCTCCCGAACCGTCCGCTGCCAGCTGCTTCAACGGACGCAGGAAGGCGCGCTGATCTCCCGTCTCACGGCGACGCAGCTCGCACCGGCCAGACTGATGTCGTGGGATGACTCCTGTTGCTCTCGTGTCGACTACTAAGTCACTAGCCCTCGCTATACGCCGTGGCCCACTGGACTCACGTGGCGACCTGATTTGCGGCGACGCTCAAGACGGACCAGTCATCTTGTGTCTCAGTGCGCGACTGACCAACCGATCGATCCAACCGCCAGTGACCATTGCCTGAGCAAACTCGAGCACATTGGCGGCCTAACATGCAGACTCAGATGCAGGAACTAAGCCCCGACCGGGCGACCACTCGCTGAGTTCTCTTACTGGTGGAGTGGAAAGACTCATTTTGCCGGATCATTTTGATCCAAACGATAGACATACTAGCACTCCAAACGAAAGACAGACACTAACTGCCTAACAAATGCGGACGAGAGACAGACTAGCAAGCTGGGGACGAGAGAGTGACCCAGACTTACCGACTGGCGAGCTCATAGCGCCCCTTAAATGCGCGTGAACAGGCAACCTTTCCCGTTTCCCACCAGAAGGAGGCGCCAAAGCTGTGATTGCCACAGCGGCGCCACCGCTAGAAACGGAGGGTGACTGCTTCAAAATGGTTCAAATGGCTCTGAGCACTATGGGACTTAATTGCTGAGGTCTTCAGTCCCCTAGAACTTAGAACTACTTAAACCTAACTAACCTAAGGATATCACACACATCAATGCCCGAGGCAGGATTCGAACCTACGACCGTAACGGTTCTGCGGTTCCAGACTGAAGCGCCTAGAACCGCTCGGCCACTTCGACTGGCGGCGATTGCTTCACACTACGCGCTGCGGCGCGCTCTTCAAAACAGCAATTTTGACTACGGCTCAGGTAGAACAATGACTGATATTCAGTGTAGACGCTATGCCATCAATAGTAATACGCCTGTTCGTCAAAACTATCAATTGAGCTTGCTCCATTTTGTCGGCCCTTGTGGATCTTGACAGGCGCCCTTTTTCCTTTTTGTGAGTCATTTTTTTCCAACTACATTCGAACTTCTCGACCCACTTGAAAGAACTTGACCACGGCAATGTACTATCCCTGTACTGTGTTAACAGTCTACCATGAATTTCAGCCCCTTTCACTCCTTATGGCCAAATAATCTTATGACTACTCCTTGTTCTTCGTTTGTGCACATTGCTAATTGAGTGGATATTTTTACGCTGCCACTGCCAGCTCACTTCTGTTGCCATAAAGATCAAGTGAGTTGCATGTCACCACAGTAGTACCAACTGTAAGTATGCTTTCACAGAATGCATATGACTACTGCAAAAGTGTTTCTTTTTTCTTTTTAGAGAGATCTGGATACTTTTGACCTACCCTCGTACATTGTGTACTTTGCAGAACTGCAGTTCGCTTGATTTGGAATTACTTTATTGAACAAAGTTTGCTGGTAGATGATACAAGTGCCATTTAAAGGTAAAACAACGGCTCCTCATTAAAATATAAAAGTGGAAAAACAATTCCTGATGCATGTTACTCATTTAAGTTTGTGTATAAATGTTGTTCCTGTTAATAAAATTCTCCTGTTATTAATGTTTATGAGGTAGTTGCCAATTTAAAAAGGTTTAATTAATTAATTAATTAATTGTGTTTCATGTAAAAATATTTGATCTGTGTACTTGAGTATTCCACTGCAGCGGTTCTTTAAGTTTAGCTTCTTTTTATAGCGTTTTATCAATTGATTTTCAGCAGATATTGCTGAAAAACTCATCAAACCTCAGCATCAAATCCTGTCACCTGTGTTCGTGGGACTATACGAGTTTCCGCAACGTAAAGCATGCCAAGTGGCTTGAGGGTAGAAGAGAACTGATGTTTGTGACAAAGTCCACTGAGACCTAAGTAAAATCAAAGAATTCTGTGTAATAGGCAGTTGAGTGTTATCACTACAGTCTGTGATTATAGCACTAATAAAGGTTGCATTGGCACACTCCGTAAGGTGGAGTTCCCCATCTCAAGAATATCAGTGTTATGTCTTCTGCTCCATAACAGAGAAAGCGGCTGTTGCAGATGGCCTAAACAAGGGATGGACACATCGCAGCTCGCGCAGATGATATGGTGGCGGCATACCGCTCATTGTTCATTCTAGTAAACTTTTTTACCTACCTTTCACTCTTGCCTGGAAAGGAGTGGCTCTGCCCTTAAACAACTTTTGAGTCACGCCACTCTAGATGGAACAGCGGCAGAGGAATCCATATTCGAAATAATAACTTATTTTACTGGACATTATTTCTAAAGTGGCACACTTCCACAACAGAGAAGTTCCAGTAGATGAGCTGCACGTGGGCCTGCGGGAAACAGCATTGTTTAGTCGTCAGTGGGTTGGGTATTATAGAGGACATGCCTTGCATCAGTGAGCTTCTTCACCTTAGTCACATGTTTTAAAATAAGAAGAGCATAAAAAATAAATAAAAGGAATCTTTGTAAAATAAATGACATCGAATTTTCTTCCTTTGCTGCGATCCTTACATAGTCATAGTGAGGAATTTGTGGCCTGTGGTACTAGCTAATCTGAAAACCCTTGGTGTAGGACATCTTCACTTTAGCAGATTCAAATTACAAAAGAAGAATTCACAAGTATGTGCAGGTAGGTATGGGAGGCGTTCTCCCTACCCATTCTGTTTAGTTATGGAATAAATACTGGCCTCTGCTGTAACTTCGCAAGGTCTCACTGCTGCCCTTGGGCTCTGATACACCAAAACAGCACTCATGTAGCGGCATATGTACCTCACGAACACTGGGGTTTGCCCACGATTCCGACACAATCATAACAACGAAGATAATCTTCTTAGCCATAGCACGCTGAAACACACAAACAGCACCAAACTTCCGAGGACAGCAAAATACTCCCCTGTAGACTATATCCAGGAGAAGCACAGCCACAAGCTCCTGCCAAGGCGCGGTCCAGGGAAATCGCCACGAGAAAGGTGATCCAGCATGAGTATCATCACCCAGACCTTAGCAAGGCACAGTCAGACAGGGCTAGAAAGCTGGTAATCAGGCGACGACTCCAACCACCGACCCGGGGAGCGGCAAGTAACACCAGCCCCGGCTAGCGACAGCGCGGAGGGACCCACCATCAAACGCAAAAGGCAATGCTCGCACCGCACGCGCCCAAACTTCACTCACTACTGACAGCACACACGCCACTGGGCAGAGACGGCGCCACCCACTGCCAGGAGGTGCCCCGCAATGGAGAAAGAAACACCACTCAGAGGCCCAACGATCGAGAATCGATCGGGAATACCGTCGCCATGGCACAATCTCCCCTCTCACAAGTTAAACACCGGGGGGGGGGGGGGAGGTGGAGAAGGGGGGCTTCCTCGTATCAGAAACACATTTGAGCTGGGAAAGGTGAACGCGGGAGAGTCTCCCAGATGACACGTCCTGAACCTGAAAGGTAACCAGACCTAGTATCTTAATGATACGACAGTGCCCACTAAAACGGAGGTGGAACTTCCGCTTTCCTTGCGACGACCCGGATTGGGGCTGGGTGCGGACAAAAACCAGGTCACCTATCTTAATGTGGTAGGGGCGCCTGCCTCGATTATATTTAGAGGCCTCCCTCTGATGAGCAGTGAGAACATTATTCTTGGCCCTCTGCCAATTCTCCCGGAGAATGGCCGGAGTTACCTGGTCAGGCAATAAATCATTTATTCTCCACAAGTTGGACAATGGGGAATTCACCTGATAAGCAAACATCAAGCTATTAGGCGTGGTGCCAGTAGATTCATGGTTCGCTGAATTAAAAGCCTGATTAATCCACCGCAAGGTCTCGTCCCACTTGGAGGGGGCATGGGCATGGTAAATACACAAAGGAGACTTGAGAATACGATTCACTCTTTTGGCTGAGCAAGGCCGCGGGTGATAAGGTGTGGTAGTAATATATCTGATCCCCTGATGAAAGCAAAATGCCTTAAAATTACTGTATACGAACGAGCATTATCCGTGACTAAACTCTTGGGTGGACCAAACCACGACATGACCTGAGTAAGCTGCTGTATGGTAATCGAAGCGGTAACTCCTCAAGTGGGCAACAACCACAAAAAGTGGGAAAAGGCATCAACTGCAACAAATATATACTTATTACCCCTCCTGGTGCGTGGCAGGGAGCTGATATAATCCACAAAGACTCTATCCACGAGATATTCTTCATGCACAGGATGCAACAAACCCCTACGCAGACCTGGATCAGGTTTAGCTCTCTTACACTCATAACAATTGTTGACATAAGCACGAACATGACGATACAAGTGAGGCCAATAAAACTTCTCGCGTACCTTGGCCAGAGTTTTGTATATACCCAGATGCCCTCCCAACACAGAATCGTGAAAATATTTAACCGCCATGGGAACCAAGGCTCCAGGAAGACAGAGCTTTAAATTGGGGCCATCACGGTCCTGCTTACAAAGCATGTGGTCACATAGAGTAAAACCAGGAATGGATGTCTCCTCTCTTCACCGTCCAAATCACCAAACAGACCGGGCATTTCAGTAAGGACACCACAAACCCCGTAACTAGGTTGACACGGACCAGACTCTTGCTCAGTAAACATGCGACTCAAGGTATCAGCAATCTCACTATCAGCACCCTTAATATGTCGGACATGGAAGCGGAAAGCCGACAGCCGCACTGCCCACATGGCAATATGACCAGTCTTACGGGGGCAGGCCAACACCCAACAAGAGCCTGATTGTCGGTTTCTAAAATAAACTCACGGTGCTCCAAAAAGAAAAGAAATTTCTCCACTGCAAACAACACAGCCAAGGCTTCACACTTGTAGACGGAATAATTACTTTCCGCTTCAGTTAGGCACCAAGAGGCATAAGCGATAGGGCGTCTTTCCCCCTCCTGTTCCTGCAATAGGATGGCAGCCAACCCAGCATGGGAGGCATCCATCTACATGATAAAGGTGTGTTTAAAATCAGGAATAGCCAGTACAGGAGGATTAGCCAAGGCGGACTTTAGAGCCTGAAAGGGCTACTGTTGTTGCTCTCCCCACACAACAAAGACTGAGTTCTTTTTTCGAAGATGGTTAAGGAGGGCGGCGAGTTGAGCAAAGTTAGGAATGTGCTTACGAAAAACATTGACCATGCCAATAAATCTGGCCACACCACGACGATGATGGGGGGGGGGGGGTAAGTCCCTAAGAGCTTTGGTTCTTTCATTATCAATACCAACCCACCAACCCCATGAACCGAGACAACAAGCCCCAGAAAAGAAATACTAGGGCGACATAAGGTGACTTTTGATGGTCTAACTGTGAGACCCGCAGACCTTAATCTGCAAAATACTTCCTCTAGATGCTGAAGATGTTGAGAAAATGTCTGACTGAAAACCACAAGATCATCCAAATAGTTGTAAACACATTTAAACTTGAGGTCGCGAAGAACATTATCTAGCAATCGGGACAACATGGCAACGCCAGTAGCTAAACCAAAGGGGGCACGATTGAACTCAAAAAGGTTCCAGTCCGTACAAAAGGCCTAACACGCTTAGACGACTCAGCAAGAGGGATTTGATAATACACCTGATTCAAATCTAGGACCGAAAATATGGTAGCGCCTTGGAACCAACAAAAACAGTTATGCAAGTCAGGCAATGGCACTGACTCAAGAATGACCTTCTTATTGAGTTCACGATAATCTACTACAGGCCTGAAATCAGTGCCGTTCGCTTTCGGGACCAAAAACATGTATGAGGCATAAGGGGAAGTAGATGGTTGAATAACACCCTCCTGCAGCATCTGCTGGATTTTATCCCTAAGGGCACACATCATAGGAGGCGACAGGCGATACGGCGCACGCCGAACAGGCATGTCATCAGTTAGCTGAATTTCATACGAATGAGATGCGTGGCACCAAGCTGATCAGTAAGAACGTCGGGAAACTTGCCAACTAGGCGCCTAACCTGGAGAGCTTCTTCGGCAGTCACGTGGACCAGATCCACGCCACCTTCCTCACTAACGAAACTATGCAACCCTACTGCCGATTACAAGAACAAAACCCAATACAAACCTCGGGGCGAAACTTAAAATAAATCTTGCCCCCTGAGTAATCAGCCTGGTATGCTGAATAAAATCACAACGCAATATTAAAGGTGTGCTAAGCTTATCAGCCACAATAAACGAGAAGGGCCATGAGAAACCATTCATCGAAATGCTCCCAGACACCACATCGAAAATAGGTAAGACACAACCATCAGCTATACGACATCAACTCTCGCACGGGCAGGGAAGAGAAAACCTGCGCAAATGCTTAAACTCGTTGTACCATTGCCTGTCAATAATGGATCTGAGCACCCGGAATCCAACAAAGCGCAAACGCGCTCCTGACCAATCCTAGCACACATATGGAAGGGGAGGGATTTTAGGAACAAACACAGAGTTACCATTAAGGAGCCAACTCCATTTACGCTTATGCTTGTGAGCCCTCCCCCGCCAGTCCTGGCGTTATATAGGAGCACGAGGATGGCGCTGCAAGGAACAGTCTGCGACCAAATGCTGGATCGAGCCACAACAAAAACAACGCTGCCTCCTGTTGACCAAGGCATCTTGCGGGGAGTCCGGGCCCTCGGGCTGCAGAGGACAATTACTAACCAAATGTTCGTCAGAAGCACAACGGAAACAGCGGTGCTTACTACCCTCCAAGGTCCAAGGTTGGGGTTTTGGTCTGATACCAGACGGTCGCGTCAACAAACCCTCCAACTGACGTTGCGCGTCGCTGAAAGCAAGGAAATCAGCACGCGAAATAAGCTCAAAAAAACTGTTGGTAAGTAGTGGGACGCTGCAGTAAAACCAAAGCAGTTCTGTCCTGAGGTCGCATCCCATCAAGAAGCATGGTCAGCACTTCTTCCTCAGTCATGGCAACATCGAGAGCAGAGACAGCAGTATGGACACGCTCAAACTACTGGGCTAATGTTTCATATTGCCCCTGCACCTTCCAAAAATATTCATGTAGCAATTGATCGCGCATACCCGCAGACAACAAGTCCTTTAGAATGCGCAACGCATGGTAAACAAGGACCCCCACTCCACAGCACTTCTGACAGCTGCTAAACGACCCCTAGCCAGGGGGTACAACACAGACAAAATAATGAAATGATCAATACGTAATGCATCAGCATGAACTGACAGCTGAACCAAAAGCCACAGAAACGCCATTATCTCTTGCAAGGAATCCACCACTAAAACGTGGACCTTGTGCAGTAAGGCAATCAAAGGATGTGGTAAACGGGAAAAACTCTCAGAAACTGCAGATGTCTGACTATCAGTGACAGTGTGCAACCTATCGCCGATACCACGCTCCTGATCTAACTTCAACAAACGCGTTTGCAGTGATTGCACCAACGCCGAAAGTTCATTAAACTGAGTAACATCTTTAATTAAAGACAACGACTGCAAATCAGATAAATAACGGGCATAATGGGACAGGTGAGCTTGCTAACGTACCACTTGGCGACGCGCAGGTAACTCTGACTCAAATAGGGTTACGGTTGGCTCCAAAGTGCACAAGCTACGAGATATATATGCAAGCGACTCACCGACTGGCGGAAAAACCACAGGGCGGATGCGTACAGGAGCGTCAATACTCGCGCGCAACCGCGATGCTAACTCGGGCACCATTCCATCGACTCGGCGCTCACACAGTTGTAATTCGTGAACGAGCTGCTCCTTCTTCAAATACTGTACGCCCACACACTCCCTAGCGGACATCATGGCAGCTAAACAAAAAACACAGAACCAATTAATAACAAAACTATACACAAAACAAATTAACACTAAAATAACGGTAAATATATAAAAGGCAAAGGCTAACCCAGAGGAGGAGTTGGCTCTGCTACCAGTGAACTGTGGTACAGAAACAAGGGGGAAACAAATGGTAGCACCAAAATTTTTTCTTTAACAGGGTGGCGTTATTGGACTGAACAGTAGACAATGAAATTTAAATAACAACTCTCCACAAATATGGCTTCACAGGTAAGATTAAATTTATGATAGTTAAATTTTTTTAAGAAAAACTTTCAACAAATATGCCATAATGCCTTTAGTAAAACAATAAGTGATAGGCCTAACGAGAAAGTGCAATCCACCCCAACATTTCCATAGACCAAAGACACAAATTGCACAATTTAACCCCAAGCATTTGCCAAGATAAAATTTCCCCAAAACATAAAAGATCAATCATTACACTAAAATGCTGCATCAGTTATCAACATAAAATTCACGAGGAGCCCAAGGCTAGATTTTAACATTTCTGACATCGCAGCAGTAGGCAAGATAAAATTAACTCAGTTAACAAAATACAAATACACCAAAACCCAAATTCAAGCTAAAATTTAACACACACGGCGACAACTGCCACCTTACAATAGTTCAAAACATTATTCAATCTCATAGGTGCGCAGATGTCATTACCAAGGGGAGTGTGCGAACCAACTTGAAGCAACTATAACATGGCATAGACCAAATTACACATTCAGCAGTCTATGCAGAGAAGTTAGCAAGAACGGTAAACAAGTCAGGAAACGATAACCGTCGCCCACATACACACTCGGGCATGGGCACAGAGGAGCCAACCTTAAGCCAGGGAGATAGGACAGGCAAGGTGGAAAAAAAAATCGTCTCGGGGCCCACCGAACCACTGGATGGCAACTACCAAAATTCACTTACCTTAAACTTTACGTACGACGCCCAGGAGAGGAAACGGGAAATCGTATGGGTACAGTCCAGCGAAAACCCCAGACAAACACACAGAATCCCATAAATTCCAAAACACAATTTAATCAATTATCCCCCAAAACCATGGAACTTGGCATAATCAAAATTACAGGCCACAGGATCCAAAGGCACTCTGCAGAAGAGTAAGGAGGGAAAAGGTTAAACGAGGTTCTGCAACTGCACAACAACACGCCAAGAAAAACACACTAAGTAAGGTACATCACCCCACAGAATGCCGAGAAACACGAACACTGGGGTTTGCCCACGATTCCGACTCAATCATAACAACGAAGATAATCTTCTTAGCCATAGCACGCTGAAACACACAAACAGCACCAAACTTCCGAGGACAGCAAAATACTCCCCTGTAAACTATATCCAGGAGCAGCACAGCCACAAGCTCTTGCCAAGGCGCTGTCCAGGGAAATCGCCACGAGAAAGATGATCCAGCATAAGTATCGTCACCCATACCTCAGCAAGGAGAAGTCAGACAGGGCAGAAAAGCTGGTAGTCAGGCGACGACTCCAACCACCGACCCGGGGAGCGGCAAGTAACACCAGCCCTGGCCAGCGACAGTGCCGAGGGACCGACCTTGCAAGAAACCTTTAGGGAGAGCTCGGCTCGAAACGAAAATAACCAATAGCATTTCAGGGTAGCGATATCCAATAGGATTGTTTTATTTCGAAGGAGCCATGGCGTAGACATTTTTATCTTTCAAAAATAACACACACGTGCGGCTTTGTCAGCAAATACGTATGGAATAAGTGTATTTCGCCCTTACTGTTACTTTGTGCTGTGGAGTTATCTGTGTAAGCAGCGAAAGTTTTGTTGTGTCCAACATGATTTTTCAGTGTCATGTGTGCGTTAAAGTCTATCCTAAAAAAGGAAAATTGAATAGACACCTGTTAGAGGTTCATGGACTGCAAATAGAGCAGAAAAAATTGTGCCCTGTGTAATGAAAGAAGTACTTCTGAAAAGTGCCTGTTTGAACATTTACAGTCGGCACATGAAGTAGATGTGAAATGTGAAATATTACATTTTAGCACCGTTGATGAATTTCAGAAGTGGAAGGAGGAAACTGAGCAGACAGCGCTCTCAAAGTTCGTGAAACGTCGTGGTTCCCATGCTAAGGTTGATTCAGAAGTTGTTTCTTATATTTGTCACCGGTCTGGTAAGTTTGTGTCTAGAGGAAAAAACGTGCGATGTCTTAAATTACAAGGTAGTAGTAGGATTAATGCATTGTGCCCTGCTAAGATGAGAGTAGATATAAAAAAGAATGGAACCTGCTGTGTGAAATATGTTTCAACCCATGTTGGCCACAAATCCTAGTTATGTCATCTGCAACTAACAAAAAGAGAAAGGGAAAGTATTGCTGCAGATATAGCAAGTGGCATACCACTCTCTGTCATATTAGACAAAATTCGAGATACAGTTGTAGAATCGAACTTGGAAAGGATACATTTGATTACGAGATAGGATCTACATAATATAGATCAATCTTATAATTTGTCCTTCAAGTCAATAAGACATCATAATGATGCAATAACTGTAGAAGCATGGGTAAATGAAGTAAATGGTGGAGACAGTCCTTGTGTGCCTTTTATAAACCACAGGATGTAGTCCTTGATTCGTATCCACAATTAAAGCGCTCTGATTTTGCATTGATAATTATGAACAATTCTCAAGGCGAGATATTAAAGAAATATGGGAACGACTGCGTTTGCGTTGATGGGACACATGGTCTTAATGGATATAATTTTGAACTTATAACTCTACTAGTGCTAGACGATCTGAGACAAGGGTTTCTATGCACGTTTCTAATATCTAACAGGAATGACTCCCAGTTGCTGTCCATATTTTTCCAGCATATAAAGAGGCAGGTTGGATCAATTTCGCCAAATGTTTTTATGTCGGATTTGGCCGAGTCTTTCTTTATTGCATGGAATGATGTCATGGAAGCTCCATCTATGCGACTTTATTGTACATGGCATGTTGATAGATGTTGGAGGAAGAATATCAAATGTAAGATTCAAGGTGTAGAAAAACAAGGTGAAGTATACAAGCAAATCAGAACTTTGATGCATGAGCAGGATGTAGATTCATTTGATGAGATGTTAAATATTGTGCTAGAGAGATTGGAATATGATCCTGATACAGTTCAATTTGCCACATACTTCCGAGACAACTATTTTGGGAATGCAAATTGTTGGGCATATTGCCATAGATTGAATGCTGGAATCAATACCAACATGCATATAGAAATAATGCATCGCACTAGGTAGTAAATGTGTCAAACATTTAGACAAAGCTATTTTTGCATTGATGTCATTTGTGAAGCACAAGCTGTTTGACAGGCTTATTGTGCTAAATAAAGGTAAACTGACGAGTAAACTTAAGGACATTCGCCTTCGGCATAAATCAGGGATTAATATTAAGGAGGACTTCATTACTATGGAGTTTTCTGGTTGGAAAGTGCGTTCTTCTTCAAGAAGGTCAACAGATTATTTTGTAAATGCTAATGACTTTCAGTGCAACTGCAGATTGATGTGCATTAAATGTAGGGCTTGCATTCATAGGTATTCTTGTTCATGTATCGACTATACCATCAAATGGAATATGTGCAAGCACATACATAGTGTTTGCCAGACTCAGTTAAAGCAGCAGCCTTCTGAACACCCAGGAAATAGTGAAGTTACACTTATTGAGAGTGAAGATATTTCTGTTGTAGATGAGAAAACAGAAATACTTGCGGGGGTAACGAAAAACGTGGTAATGATTCTGTACCTTTGTCAGAACAAAGAAGGGAACTTATCGCAGAGTTTTCTGGTATTGTATCTGAACTGACCTCAAATGACTTGGAAACTGCTAAAGAAAATGTTATCATCACTTAAGGCAACTGTAGCTGTCGGAATGTTGCAGCAAAAACAGGCACCGATGCAAATAGAAGGGAAACAAGCACAAAAGATTTTACCTCAATGTAGACTGTACTCTACAAAGAAAAACAAAAGGAGTAATAATGCATCCCTGGTGCTACCAAATTCAGAAGAATCCAGTTTAATCAAATTATCTCTACTGGCAGACAAAGAAGATGCACTTGTGGAAAAAGGTATGTTACTAGTGCCCCCCTCCCCTCCCCACCCAACAACATACATCCCTGTAACAAAAAATGCTTGTAATTAAGCAGTCTGGTAAAAGTCTACGTATGACTCAAGTGGCATAGTGCGCTGATGTTGGCAATGATCAACCATGAAGTAAATAATTAATGCTGTTCCTGTTATCTAGTTGTCAGGTTCTCGTATGTACCCTTGTTTGCTCAGTAATTTAATTATCCATGTAAAGCGAACATTTAGAACAAGTAATTACAAGAAACAAAATATACACAATAAATAAAAGGTCATTGCCAACATCACAGCACCACACTGCCTGAGCTATAAGTAAAATTTAACCAGTACTCTATTATCTGTTAATGTCAGCAGTCTAATATAATATTCTGTTTGCAGGTTCAACTGTTCAAAAGCCACCAGCAATAAGAAATACAGAGGCTGTAGCAGATTCATCCCCCATTACAGGATGTGCCCTACAGCAGAGCCCGACAAATCGTATTATAAATCCAGGCGTTAATGTACCTTTTTGTTGTAAAATATCATTCTAGTTTTATGCCATAGTTCCTCGTAAGTTACAGCAATCCGGTTTGCAATTCTGCTTGCAGGCTCAACTCCCATGATTCAGCCAATAGCAAAATGGGCTGAGGTGGTATCTGGTCCGTCTCTCGCTACACCGTATGTGCTGAAACGAAGCCCGAGGAATAGTGCGTACTATGAATCAAGATATTAGTCCACCTCTGTGTTATGCCATTGTTTATTTTTGTCACAGCTCCTTATAAATTACTTACTGTAACTTAGTTTGCATTTCTGCTTGCAGGCTCAACTTCCAAAATTCAACCAATACCAAAACAGGCTGTGGTGGTACAACATCCATCCATCTGTACAGTGCGTGTGTTGCTACACAGCTCAAGAAATGGTGATTTTCTATTAATTCAGGCATTAGTGCATCTCTTTATTATAAAATGTTATTCCAGCTTTATGTCATACTCCCTTGTAAGTTATTTATAGCAATCTGGTTTTAAATGCTGATTGCAGGTGCTGTTCTCCCACATTTAAACCAGTGACAGGGCAGGATAAGATGGTATCAGTGCCTTCCCTTGCTACAGCACATGTGCTACAAGACGGCTATGGAAAGGTATTATAAATTCAGGCAGTATTTGTGCATCCTTTCTGATCTGAAATTTTGCTTGCCGACTACAACCTTCCTTATGAAATTCCATTTCTCATTTATACCAAAGACGAGTGTCCTTTTGTTTAATTGAAATTTTTTACCACTTGTCAGACTGGTTTTTCTTCACAAAATAAATTAGTACAAATATGGCTATATAATAGTGTGATGCATTCTTTCTGTATTGATGATATTATGGCCAATATTTCACATTACAGGCATAGGCAATTGTCTTGGTTACAAATTAAACTGTATCAGGATCACATACATCCTTGTTGTGAATCATGTTGTCTGCACTGGCGATTTGTTCACGTGTCCCAGTACACCTTGCACATTAAGTACACTTCACTTGGGAAATTAAAAAAATGTTGTAACTTTTGAATCACTGCAGATAGTACAAAAACTCTTTCATCCTATCCATAAAAAACACTACATTTTACACCCTTAATGGACATTACATGCAAATTACACCAAGAATTATATTTAGCAATAGTTTTTAAATAAGGCTAAATTTCACTCCATAGTCTTCTTTATAATAATGTCATACACACTTTATTTTACTCCTCACTAAACTTGAATTCAGAGAATCTTACCTTGCTCACTTAGGAGAAAGTGTCAGATGCAGTAAACACCAAATGAAAAGGCTAAATAAGACAACGCAGTGTGGTAGTCAGCACTCAGTATGATATAACCACCACTAGATATTAACATCTTCGGCGTTTAGTGCATAATTTCAAAAATTTGATTAGTTGAACAATCTTTTTAGCTTGAAGTAAATGAAGTTGTCAACATAGAAAATACCCGACACTTTTATAATTTTCATTCAAGTTATGTCTCACTATAAATAGATTTCTAAAACACAGTTTGGTTGTGAGACAGCATGGATGTGATAGATGGAACTACACCATCGACTATGCCTCTGAGAAGCACAAGCAGAATGTGCAGATTGTACAGGATGAAGCATATATCATTGACCATGACACCTAGCCAAATTGCTAGATACAGAGTTCGGCTATATGGAGATGTACTTCATAGTGTTTACAATCCCAACATCAAGGGCACCTGCAGCTGCAGGGAAATATTCTCAGAGTGAAGGTCAAAGGTGCTGCACTTCATATTGGACAGATCGTGCTTCAGTAGTGTGGTAATTTGCTGTCAGTCAGTGTGACTGTACTAGACATGTTGGTCAACTCTGGTCAAGTGCAGACAACCTTTTTTTTAGTTAGGATGTGTGCTAGGATCTTTGAATTATTTTCAACTTAGAGCAACATTGTTCCTTTTATTTTATTATTTTCTCAGAATGTGCCGTACGGTATGTAGGCAAGATTGTGAACTCACTTTGTATGAGTGTTTTTCTCCATAATTCTCTCCCATGCCGCTCAGATGTCTAAAAATGTGTTCTTTGTGAAGACTGTCTCTGTAAGTTGAAGCAATGACCAGCAACACAATATTCTGTTTACTCTTGATTCAATGCTTAACATATTCTGCAATTGACACTTATTACAAGTTAGTAGTACATTCATAAGCCAAGAGCGAATGTGTTAATTGCTAATATTTGAAACCTTTGAGTAGCTACATGACATAATGCCAGTTTAATGGCTTCCTACTGTCCCCACAAATTATAAACATTAGTTTTTGACATTTTTCCCCCTTCACACCACTTTTCAGCACCTGATATGTGCATGCAACATTTTTGATGTTTGGAAAGGTTTTAAAAAAAATTATTTCAACACAATTAGCCAAGATATTATTAGCCAAAGTAATCAAAGTTTAATTCTGCTAGCTGCCATGGTGTGCAGTGAACTTTTTAAATGCTATTAGTAGACCTTTCATGGGGATTGATTGTTGGGGGATATGGTAGTTACTTTATGCATTGATTATCTCTTTGTTCTGTGTTCAGGATATATATATATATAGATAATCTTCACATGCAAGTTCACAACAGATAATATGGTAGTTACTTTATGCCTTGATTTTCACTTTGTTCTGTGTTCAGGAGTGTAAGAGGCTCGTACTGTATGTGATGAGACTAAAAGTTTTCCAATGAGAGTGTGGATGTGCAGTTCTTAACATACTAGATTTCCATTTGTTGGTGTGACAGTCAATTCCTAATCTAACAACACAGGTTGGTTTTTTCACCATTTTTGAAACTCCCTCCAGACTAATAGCCAGAATGCTTCTTTTGAGAATTCAGGGATTTTTCCTCCTAACTTTGGATGCCTGTTTCGTTGTTAGCCATTTCACCCTGTCAGTTACACACAATGGTAAAATTTTACTTGCAGTTCAGGTGGCGTGCTTGTGCTGATGTCAACAGCGACCAACCATGAAATAAATAATTAATCCTGTTCCTACTCTATGGTTGGCATATTCTTGCATGTACCCACATCTGCTCAGTAAATTAATTATCCTAGTAAAGCAAACATTTAGAAAAAGTGCTTACAAGAAATGAAATATTAGAGAATAATTTCCAGCATTGCATGGTCATTGCCAACATCACTGCACGAGGGCGCCTAAGCCGTAAGTAAAGTTTAACCCATATAAACGTGATATCTTCTTACTTCCTCATTGTCATGCCACAAGGAGCATGAGTGCACCAGCTAATGCGCAGCAATAAGTTAATAAGTTACGTGTCCTGTGACGAGTCGGAGAATTAAAGTGCCATAAGATTGCACCAAGCTTCCTGGTACGACAGTGGCCACCAATAGACACTGTAGTATTCGTGAGGATGAATGTGTCAAGTTGAAAGATTCTCAGTATGTCCTACAAATAACTATTTGATAGTGTGCACACTTGATTGTATTTGGACCTAACTTTTTGTTCTTAGCATTGGTTACGTTGAGGCTGCTGTGCATCTCTTCTCTACTGTGATTTTCAGAGCAACTGTATTACCTAAATTTCTAATCCAAAGTTCCATTAATGTGGTTGTTCTTGAATCCTGTCGTCTAGGATTATCTTTTCACACAATTTCTTATAGTATTTCCAGTGCTTGAGAAGGAACTCACAAATTTTTCATTGTTTTGAACACATATTATCCACTGTCCACTTACTGTTCCATATTGAAGCATAACTACTGTTTTGTAATAGGATTAATTACATTTGGCTTGTAAATGTCATGTGATGTTACACATTGTGCCACAATAATCTTTACTAATCGTTAATTGTGTCTAAAATTAATAAAGTCTTAGGGCAACATTCCTTACTACTTCCAAACTGTTTGCAGTTTTCACCACTGGCTTGTGAAATATACTTGATTACACTTTCGATACACATAATGTACTAGTGCTACCATTGTGTGTCTGTGCTCAGTGCATGTCAGAAGAGCACCAAACTGGGCAGTGACTCTTAAGTATTTTATTTACTGCCAAAAATATGTCAATAAATGTGTTCTTTAAAAACAAATAAATTACCAAAGTAAAATCTGAGATTAACCCATCTGGAACTGACAAACTGCCATTGCTCGACTGTTTGCTGTGGGATGTCGACAGTTGGATAATATGGTGTCTTTTTCCTCCACAACATATAGTGTAAAACATCATCCTATCTCCTGTGTTAGTCTCACCTGCAAAGTTAACAAAGGTTATACTTGACAGTATTACATTTCCAGATCAGGATGATCAGTATTTAAATTCTGGTTTTCCGTACATTTGAGGTGCAATGAGTCTCATTTGCCATGCCTTGTTGATGTCTTATGCTGCTTTCTCTTAGACAGGTAACTTATTGAAACTGAATAAGCTCACTGCACTGTTCATGGTAACATCACTTATTTATAGTTTCCATCAGATAATACTAACCTTACAAGAATTCTTGAGCTATAATTTATGGGTTGAAAGGCTGTGGTCAGTGTATAAAACTACTACTCCAAGTGCGGGAGACATCTTCAGAGGTACAATGGTAACTTCCATTCTACCTCGGAAGATGTCTCCCGCAGTTAGAGATGAAATGTCAGGAAGAAGTAATTTTATACATCAACCATGGCCTTTTAACCTGGAAATTTTGACTCAAGAAAATGCTGGTCATGAAAGTCTACATTGTATGACTTTACAAAAATTGTCACCTGCTGTGTCCCATAGAAGTACAATAGTTAATAGTAGTAATGTTTAAGCATATACTAAATAAATCAATTATATTCAGCAACATGTTCAAGCATATTATTTAAGAGTGTATCATTCAAAATTAAGCACAATTTGCTTGTTTTCACTGAGAGAGAAATAGAACTACTCAATGTATTCTACACTATGCCAATCTTTATTTTACCTCTTTGTGCTGCTATGGATTGGAAATAATACCTGGCAGAAGAGATATGGTGTGATTTGGATCCATTGTCTGAATGGAAATGTTGGTATACTTAAAAGCTTTATAGAAGAAGTCAGGAAATGTCAAATTAGCAACAGATAAAATATTTACACACCGTTAATTCTAGATACTATTTTTGTACTACAATATGCTAAGAGGGCAGATTCTCTATATTGATCTGTTTCACCTTGTTCAAGTACTTAACACTATGTTGCCTACTATGTAGCCTTTTGACATTGCATACAGCTAAACAAAAGGACGATTTCATTTTGGGAACTGCTTTTCAACAATGAAATTATTTCAGAGATAGTACTCAGAAACATTGGAAAAGACTACATCATTACCAGATAAGTAAATCAAAATTCTGTCGCAAAAGTAACTGACAAATTCGTAAATCAAGATAATTGTTGGTTTTTGTTATTTTTGGGGGCTTTCAGATAAGAGTGTGAAGAAATGGATTGATTATATGCTATAAATGGCACTGGTAGACTGAATTTTGGAGCAACTATACCCTTGAAATCTCTATTATTTTGCCTTTGATTTGATGTTTCAGCAACCTGTGATGCCAGGAAAATCACAGATAAACTGTATCATGTGCCAGATGTCGAGCACCATTGTGTTTGGAAGTTCCATTGTTCTGTGTGCAAACGGTTTTGGAAGTTTGGATGAATCAAGTTTCTGAAAATGACTGGAAAGAAACTTAATTATCAAAAACTAAGATTTTATTACAGTTCATGATACTGTGAAATATTTTTATAATTGCAGTACATTCAGCTAAAAGTTACAGTAAAATTTTCTTGTAAGTTATGCCTGCAGAAACTTTTATACTGAATTTAATCTTTTCTTTTGGTTTATAATTATGATGTAAAATCTACACTCCTGGAAATGGAAAAAAGAACACATTGACACCAGTGTGTCAGACCCACCATACTTGCTCCGGACACTGCGAGAGGGCTGTACAAGCAATGATCACACGCACGGCACAGCGGACACACCAGGAACCGCGGTGTTGGCCGTCGAATGGCGCTAGCTGCGCAGCATTTG
The DNA here is from genome assembly GCF_023898315.1 of Schistocerca nitens. Classification (NCBI taxonomy): domain Eukaryota; kingdom Metazoa; phylum Arthropoda; class Insecta; order Orthoptera; family Acrididae; genus Schistocerca; species Schistocerca nitens. The sequence continues at coordinate 38,517,430 of NC_064624.1, read as the reverse complement.
TGCACCGCCGCCGTCAGTGTCAGCCAGTTTGCCGTGGTATACGGAGCTCCATCGCAGTCTTTAACACTGGTAGCATGCCGCGACAGCGTGGACGTGAACCGTATGTGCAGTTGACGGACTTTGAGCGAGGGCGTATAGTGGGCATGCGGGAGGCCGGATTGGACGTACCGCCGAATTGCTCAACACGTGGGGCGTGAGGTCTCCACAGTACATCGATGTTGTCGCCAGTGGTCGGCGGAAGGTGCACGTGCCCGTCGACCTGGGACCGGACCGCAGCGACGCACGGATGCACGCCAAGACCGTAGGATCCTACGCAGTGCCGTAGGGGACCGCACCGCCACTTCCCAGCAAATTAGGGACACTGTTGCTCCTGGGGTATCGGCGAGGACCATTCGCAACCGTCTCCATGAAGCTGGGCTATGGTCCCGCACACCGTTAGGCCGTCTTCCGCTCACGCCCCAATATCGTGCAGCCCGCCTCCAGTGGTGTCGCGACAGGCGTGAATGGAGGGACGAATGGAGACGTGTCGTCTTCAGCGATGAGAGTCGCTTCTGCCTTGGTGCCAATGATGGTCGTATGCGTGTTTGGCGCCATGCAGGTGAGCGCCACAATCAGGACTGCATACGACCGAGGCACACAGGGCCAACACCCGGCATCATGGTGTGGGGAGCGATCTCCTGCACTGGCCGTACACCACTGGTGATCGTCGAGGGGACACTGAATAGTGCACGGTACATCCAAACCGTCATCGAACCCATCGTTCTACCATTCCTAGACCGGCAAGGGAACTTGCTGTTCCAACAGGACAATGCACGTCCGCATGTATCCCGTGCCACCCAACGTGCTCTAGAAGGTGTAAGTCAACTACCCTGGCCAGCAAGATCTCCGGATCTGTCCCCCATTGAGCATGTTTGGGACTGGATGAAGCGTCGTCTCACGCGGTCTGCACGTCCAGCACGAACGCTGGTCCAACTGAGGCGCCAGGTGGAAATGGCATGGCAAGCCGTTCCACAGGACTACATCCAGCATCTCTACGATCGTCTCCATGGGAGAATAGCAGCCTGCATTGCTGCGAAAGGTGGATATACACTGTACTAGTGCCGACATTGTGCATGCTCTGTTGCCTGTGTCTATGTGCCTGTGGTTCTGTCAGTGTGATCATGTGATGTATCTGACCCCAGGAATGTGTCAATAAAGTTTCCCCTTCCTGGGACAATGAATTCACGGTGTTCTTATTTCAATTTCCAGGAGTGTATTTTCGGTTTAAATGTGAAGTTTCAATTGTGTATCTTAATATTTGTAGCTGATGTGTAGAATTTTTGAAACTGTTTTTTCACATTCTGTGTGTTTTGTACATCACTGTATTACTTCATAAAGTCTGTAAGATATGATGACAAATTATGAATATAGTCTTAAAATTGTACTAATAAATCCTAACTAAAAGTTTAACATTTAAATTCCAATCAATTGTTTAATTTTTTCCCATAACATACTAAAAATGTAAATGTGTCCTGATGACCCAGGTGTATCTTACGTGTTGCAATGTTTAAGTGTGCCAAGTAAAAGGTAATAATGAGAGACAATTCGTATGAGTTACTCTACATTGGCAGTGTAAGCTGTAAACGCAATTTCATGATAGCAAAAGCAAGCATCATCTGCAGGGAACCAGCGACTGATGGATATTGGAACTGTAGACCAGCCACAAGTCACATGTAATTTTTCTTTATTTTGAGTAGTTTCACTCAACAAATGTGAGCAGCTTCAGAAAATTATGTGGCCAATGGCCACACATTACTTATGTCAGACTGTATACAGCACCGACGTCATACAAAAATAAAAGAAAAAAGAAAACAATGAACGAATGGACATCCATGTTAGTTTTTGGGATTTGAAACAAGTCACAGATCTCGACCTGATACTTTGATTCTGCCTTTCAATGCCAAAGAGCCTATAATTTGAAAGGACCTTTTAATTTGCAGAAACTCCTAAAATTTTGCAGTTTGGACGTTTTTGAATAATGAAGTAAAATAAATTTCTGGTAACATGAAACTCTTGCAGTTAGGTGGTTGTAACCCGTATATAGTTCATTGCACTTTTAAAACTGGAGTGTCACAAACAAATTGGTAAAGACCACCATTTTCAGAGCCTTGTATTGTGTGTTTGACGATTTGCCTACACAAAGATGTCAATATATAGAATATATAGTGTCTTCAGGTTTTCCTTTGCAATTCTGTGGCATAAAATGGATAGAAAATGTGGCCAAACTAGCTTCAAAATTCTCCCACATCTAAGAATTTATATTTCTCAATTGGCTTAAAATTAAACTCTTATCTGATTCAGAGTGTTTGAAAACTTTATCTTAACAATTGGAGACAAAAAATTGGCTTTTTTTCACTGTGACACCACATCCTTTCAAAAATATTTATGTGTTTTTTTACTGATTTACCTATGGCTTATTTTTTGTGTAATGAGTTGTTCGCTTTTACCACCTCATTAATGCAGCAAGTTGTCAGTTCAGACATTTTGCATAATTGGAAAATCCGTCATGTAAGCTCACATGAAGAATATTAAGAATCTGATCACTGCACAATGCTTCGTGTATTTTGGATTTTACTGCAAAGGTACCAAAAGAAAGTTAAGGACTTGGCCGACTGACATCTTGAGGCTAAAAGAAGAAATCCATTCTTGTATTATTGGTATAATACAAAAGCTACTTGAAGGCGAACCACTGAAATATAAACCTACACATGCCATTTCATATTTGGACCCATCAGCAGATTTAAATCAAGAAACAGCTGCATAAAGATTGACATTGTGACTTTAAATTCTCTTTCTGGTGAAAATTTGTGTTTGTGTCAAACAACAATTTGTCAATATTTGTAACGATGCTCATATTCAAAAAGAAAAAATTGGCATTTTTCAAAGTAAGTGAAAGTTGTTTGGATGAACCTCATTACATTTCCACAAAATAATGTTGTAATATTGTAGATTTTCTTAAAATAATGTCAGTACTTTCGCCTGGAAATGCTGTTGTGGAAAGAGGTTTTTCAGTAAACTCTGAATGTATTTCCAGAATTGATGCTCACTCTGTAGCAGCATGTGCGCTGATATGAAACTTCCCCTCAGATTGAGAATGTGTGCCGGAGCTAGACTCAAACTTGAGTAGGCGATGACGTACTGGCAGAAATGAGGTTTGGGGTTTGAGTCATGCACGGGTAGTTCAGATAAAAGCACTTGCCCGAGTTCGAGTCTTGGTCTGGCACACAGTTTTAATCTGTCAGGAAGTTTTTGCGTGTATTGTTGAGAGTTAGAGTGAAAAGTATGCTTGCTCATAATGCTTGCACCATGTTGACAATTTTAAAATCAACAGAAGTTTAATTCTGTCTATGTGTAATGCAAGTTGCTTGTACGTAGATGACAAAAGAAGCAACTACGTGAAACTGAAAAACAACAAGAACAAAAATTATCCAGAAAAGGAATGAAATCTGAAAATAATGTGTTACAATCCCTGAAAACAAAAGAGTCAGCTGAAGCACCTAAAATTATGTCATAAATTGATGTTTGAGAAAGTATACATTGGTTAGTGTGCTAAAGAATGGCCGGTCAATGTCAAACCTGCAGGGTACCTAATGCAGATGGGCAGGGATATGCAGGGTGTATGGTGTACCTTTTACACACACTTGATCACTTGTCTTGACAGACTTGATGGGATGAAAAATAAGCTTTCTTGACAAACATTCAAACTGTCACATCACCAAGTAATCATTGATGAGTCGCCACAGTTTATTCAAATATAGCTAATACACAGTTCTCTAACTTCATCTTGCATAGTGTAAGCGTAATGACAATTTGTTGCAAAAGGAATTTTTTGTAAACAAATCAATGCAAGATTATGAATACCTTAACAAAATTCAATGAGAAACTTCAAGTTTTCTTTCAAGATTAACTCTAACATTCTACCATCATTAATCCATGAGATGTGACTGTGGATTTTAATCTGTCTGTTCTGTGTCACTTTTTTCATGTACTGGCCGTTTAACCCTTCAGTTGACCCTAATATGTATGGCTTAAACAAACAGCTAGTGTTGCATAAATGCAACCATGTTACATTTTGATGTGCACTATCCTTCAGATGATCACTCCACTTGGTCAGTCATGCTGTATGTGGTGTACAACTTGACATGGTTCATATCGGACATCATATATTTTTAAAACAAGCAATTTGTTCTTTCTAGTGTAGTATGTATGCCTAACCCAATACAGTAAATATAATACATGACAACAATGAATTTGAAAATTCAAATTTGGTGGCCACCATGATGTTAGTACAAAGAATAAATTGCTTTTCTCCTAATAGATTCTGAAATTATGTAAAGCCTCGGTTGCATTACAATAGGTATCAGCCAAAAGCAAGTAAATGTCTGGCCATAGTGAGGTTTAACGTGGCAAAAATTGGGGAAATGTGCAATTTCATGTTCACTATTTTCGTTTGCTTTTGTTATATAATTTAGAACACTTGCTCCCCACAGAATTTGAAACTATAGAATTACTGAAGTAATCTGTAAACTAATTTTGTATAGCAATCGTATAAACTGCCTTGTATTGTCCTTAATGGGGCCGTCAGTGGTGCCTCAACCCTACTTATGTTAAGCTACCATGGAACATGTCATATCCCAGTCAGTTTACTGCACTAACTGTAACACTTTCAGAACAAAAGCCACTAAACATTACATGCAGTACGTGTGTGTGAAGCTACAGTTAGGGAATGGGACAACTTTGCTTTACACCCTTTATGTGTAAAATCTTAACCACTTTCACTAGGCCCAAATATAATGAGAATTAAAACATGTCTAAAGTGCGAAAATTACGGAACAAACCAGAGTCGAACACCTTAATCTCAAAGTCCATTCTCTGTTGTGTACAAAATTGTTTCTTGTGATTCGTACTGACACTGCATACAACATAATGATTTAAGTTTGTCACAGGAATAACTCTTTATTACTAATCTGGAGGGATATCGAAAAAGCTGCAGAAGTGGATGGCTTTGAATATATCCACAAGAAACTAAACTGAAACTCTCAAAGGAATGTTACATTGCACTGTTACAAATTATTTTTCTACTGGCTTTACGTGATTTTTTCGCGGCATATACACTGCCATTTTTTTGTTATAAGAAAAATGATCATTTAACGACAAAATAAACAAATAATTGTAGCGAGCAACAAAGTTCGTCAAGACATATATTCATTAAACTAAGTGCTACAAATTACAAAAATATCAGTGGATCTAAACAATACGTGAATGTTCCAGCATGATAAGCACATGCGTATTGAAAAATGGTCCACGTTATGTTTACCTCCCTTTTTTCACAAAAATAACAGCAGTGACAAAATACACCATTGCACTTCTTATAAAAACGTAACGAAACATTTCACTAGTATAGTTGAGAAATCGTCAAAAAGCTGTTGCCAAACAGGTGTTTTGTCTTCCTCTCCTTAGCAATCGTACCACTAAAAGACTGTCGGTGCAAGGAAAACAGGTATTTACTGATGATGCGTAATTTTGTTGCTCATAAAAAGAGTTGTCAACACGTTTCACCTGGCCGCATGCAAAAACGGTAACTATCTTACTAACATAAGGAATTTCGCAGTAACTACGTTAACTGTATATCTACATGTGAAAAGGCAACATCACAAGACTATTTATTGCTAAAATTAATGCCTAATTTCAGTTATAAATGAGAAAAACAATAACTATCTGAAAAGATTTGCCCGTGTGCATTCCATGTTATTGAAGATGACATGTAAACACCAAAGATAAAGTTGTCCACGCCAGGTTCATCCAAAGCGAAGCAATCCTATTGGCTCTAGCTACCTTGAAATTCTATCGGTTGGTCTCGTTTCGAGCCGTGCTGTCCCCAACGGCAAGTCACCGTGCAACGCCAAAGGCAATGCTCGCGCCGCACGCGCCCAAGCTTGACTGCCAGCACACATGTCACTGGGCAGAGACAGCGCCACCCACTGCCAGGAGGCGCGATCGAAAATCGATCGGGAATACCGCCGCCACGGCACAGTGAGCTGCTGAAAAAGTACAATATCTCAAACACTTAGATTGTCATAATGAGATTCGGAATCGTGAGACAAATTAATGCACTATGTCAATACCACTGAATAAGCATGGTAAGCAATTTCTATTTTGAGAGTGGGAGTTAACATTAATCAAAACTAATCAGGGACCCACACAACAGACATATAACGCTCAGAATACTTTACACTGTACAGAAGGTATAACACTTTTAAAAATTGGTGGAATTTTGAGATTTTTTTTAATGCAATGTTTAGTCCATGGCACGTTAACATGAAAGTAGAAAATTTCACTGGGCGTCCACAGAAACTGAGAAACAAGTATATACCAGCATGTCTCACCAAACTTCTTGACCTTTATAGTTGCCACTACATAACAATTTTGTAATTAGATCTCGGGAAATGAAAAAAGAGAATTATTCTAGTCCAGTGGTAGCACAAAGAAAAGCCGAACCTCATTGTGAACTGTTTATCAAACCCTGTTACAGTAAAACCTAACACTTAAATGAAAGTAGACCAAGCACAATTTAACAGAGCATTTAAGTAAAAGACAAACGTCGTTATAAATGTAAAGAAGTATGAAAAACCAGTAAACATCTTTATCAAACATCGTAACCATCATATATCACATAGTCTTATTTAGGTACATAAGTAACCAATAATGTAACCCAGTAAAGCATACAAAAAACAGATGACTAAAGTAGTAGTCACAGAATAAACCATTATCATTCTTTTTTCTTGTATTACAAAGACAAAGAAAAAAAAAACTAAAGTAATACCTTATTCTGCATCCAAAGCTGCCCTTACAGAATTGCATAGGCGTTTCATGTTTTGTTTCATATTTACTTATTTCTCGAGATCGAAGGCCTACGGGATATTAATCGCGAAATTCTTTGAAATAAAAATGAATTCATATTGTGATCAAAGACTGAAATAAATAACATTTGAGAGTATTGGATCACTGTTTGTATACGCGACCATGTCGCAGTTGGTGAAACATTCCACCGTGAATGTCCTTATTCTTGCCTCTAAGTTGGCATCAACATTATGTAACCGAGTTTTCATTGTACCAGTAACAGAGGTGGTATTTAGGTCAAACCATTTTCGCTCTGTCTCCCGTTCCTTTTCCCTTTCTTTTTGTTCCCTTGCTTGTCTATCACGTTGTTTTCGTAATTTATAAGCTTCCCTTTCCAGTTTCTCCTGTTCTCTTCCTTGAAAAAAAATTCTCATCATTTCAACCATAGGAAATTCTCCCGCTTGCTGTGACGATGATTGCTGTGACGATATGTCACGCACACTATCATCGTCTGCAGTTCTCTCCATTCGTGAATCGGATCTACCTGTTCCCGTTCACGAACGTAGTGGGTATGACTTGACAACTGTGTCATCACCGTCATCCACACTGTTTGCCGGCTTGCCTCTGTAATCTGCCATGTTTATTTTCAAGTTTGTGACGTAACTGCTCAAAGAAATCTTTCGCGGCACGCCGGTCGTCAACTGTGAGATGCGCACACTGCGATGCTGCCTGATAGTCAAACGTCACACCACGGTAGCTGACAATTGCAGAGCTATACCGGGTAGAAGACAAGATGGCACCTAGCTTTGAAAATAAGTGACAATCACCTACTAGACACTGATTCCTACTATTATGGCATCAATCTTGTGTTCTTAACCGTAGCAACAATGAAGATGCTAATAATGCTAACAAATAAACTTTGCATGAAGAGATGATCAGAAATAAATTCTAACTACGTAGATAAGCAATTCTTCAAGGAAATTAATAACAATAGGTTAAAATGAAGCAGTAAGGAAAGAAATTCCCGAAATCAGTTTTTTTGATACAAGACGCGAAATTCTATGCGTAGTGTAATCCGTACTTACATCCGTCGTTTTGCGCACTGCTGTTATTTTTCGAAATTTTTTAATACTTTCACGGTTTTGTTCAGTACATCCTTTACGGCTTCCCGATCTCCACTGGATGATGTCATGAAACACTAACAGAACACATTAAATTTTTTTATTAGGTCCCTGTTCTGGCGCCACATCTAGTATGATAAAAGAAAAAAAATATTACAGGTATTTCAATTTTATCATTTTTAATCTGATAGTTATATATATATATATATATATATATATATATATATATATATATATATATATATATATATATGTATATATATATATATATATATTGTGTTTCATACTAGATTGTTGTGTTCCCAGTTTGGCACAGCTTTGCCACGGGAAACACGGAAGAGGCCGAAGACGTCCACCTTCTGGTCGGCTCCTGATCGCTGTCAGAAGGAGGTTAGGTTTCGATTACGCAAAGGCTTCAATTACTTGGAAAAGAACAACCAGGATTCCTTTACGTTATCAGTATGAATTTTATAATTACCTAAGGGACCTTTAACAATGAACAATAAAAAAATTGCATTTGCAAATGAAATCATTAATAAATGGGGCAGCTATGAGTTGTATAGACGACAAGGAGCGGCCTTCTGTCTACGACCAGGATGCCACAGTATTCTCTGGTGTAGTAAAGGCTGTTTGACATTTATAAAAATACTATGGCATGGGGGTGAAAAAAATATAAAGGAAAAGAATAGAATAAGAAGTCTGGTAAACACTAAATATATTCAAATAATTCTCACAAGCAATTAGGGCTTATTTATAAACAATATAATTTACATAAGTAATTTTCTGCCTGTATAGTGCGGTCAGATTTCAGCCTGTCCTGTTCCTTCTTGGTTCACGTTTTTGTCACAAATTACAGTCATTACTTTTCTCCTTCCTTCGGGACAATTCTTGCACCGGTCAACACCTTCATAACAATAACTTGCCGATTTAGAGTATCGAACGTAAATTACTTGAATTTTATTAATTAATAACTATTGTCTGCACGCTGGTAAGACCGCTCACTTGTATGGCTTAAAGACGACCTTCTTTACGCTTTCACATTGCAAGCAGAAGCAGGATAAAATCTGAAGATCTACAAAGCTTTTTTTATTTATTTAGATCGAAGCGGAACGCTCAGTTCTGCTTCTGTTAAAATGTTTCTTTGACTGCGCAATCGATGTATTAGCGTTCGCGCTAGATGCGCATCTTTACAGATACGTAAATTATTTAAAACAAATGTCTTTCAAAGCATAGATCTCACGTCATAAGTTGATCATTTAATACACAGCTAGGTGAATGCCTTTCCAAGGGTACTCACAGCTTTCATACGACGGGAAGCCTAATAATATTACAACACCTTTTCATATTTTCATAATACCAAGTAACTCATAGAAAGATGGCCATTTTAGAAATTTGACTAACAACAATAAAAGTCACGAGAAATGTGCAATCATGATTCTCTACAACCTGTAAAGTTTAAACATTAAATTAGGTAAGAATTCCTTTGTTGTTGCCACAGTTTTCAGCAGTTTTTACACAGGAACTGCTGTGTCTGGCGTTCCAAACATGTTCCCTTCTCAAACAGATATCAGTTATTAAACAGAGGGTATCACACTCTTCAGTGATCTAAAACACACAGAAAAGCAAGTATAATAAAACATGCCTGAAAATAGAATGAGCAATTAAAACCTTTTACACTCTAAAATAAAGGAACTCTTTAAACAAAACCTTCTTGGGAAAAGACGGTGAACCTTTTTGTGTAACATAATTTGTAATACAAGTAGCGATGCTACAATGGGCATTAAATCAGATAAAAATCTGACCTTTGACTGTGGCTTAATTGAAGAAGATTTTAGCAATAGCTAGACAAAATACTATAGATAAAAGAAATAAATAAATAAAACTTTCACAAAATAATATTTAAAAAGCAGCAAGTCTTAAATGAATCGCAGGCTACCCAAAATCTTTCTCTCTGAAAAGATCCAGTACACTAATCTTAACCAAGAGGAAACTTTTGAACAGAAAATGAAACTTTTATCAGTCTTTCTCGTAGCGATGTCACTCTTCACTTGGTTGTTAGGAGTATTTCTTATGAACTCGGGTGATTTTCACAGGGGAGTTCTTTCATCACCTTTTATTATCACTGCACTATAATTGGGGATCACCTTTTCACATCTGGTGGAAAACAATGGGAATTTCACTTTTTGAAGGGGGAAGTGATATATCTTGACTTGACGATCCATTGGGTCGTGTCGGGAGTCAGGAAAGTTGATGACTGGTTTAATGGCGAATGTGTCAGTTTGTTGGCTGTCTTAATCTCATTCCAATTCATGTCTCAGCACATGAAAATGCAGAGAAAAAAATCTGTATTAGGTATTGCTCATTAACTAGTATCTTAATCTAAGGGAGTATGAAGTAAGAATTTGAGACAATAAAAATTACTATACAGACTATGCACATATATATTATATATTATATATTATTCATGGTTTATATCTAGGTTTCACATTCTTTCATTAGCAAGCCTGAGTAAAACACATTTCGTCTTGTACAGGTCTTTCTTAAGCAATGTATTTAGCAATATTGCCGTATCAATTTCATAATTAGGGAAAAGTCATCATGTGTGTCCTTTTTATGTAAATATAGTAAACTCGTGTGTAGTTTATTAACCGTTTTATTATTTTTATTTCCATCTTCATCTCAAATCTGGAGCATGCTCACGCCCGTTATGGAGAGGAATGCTTATTGTTGAGCTCGGGCCGGCGAGCAGTCACTGAATGTTGCCACAGTGCTTCACAGTCACGCGGTTTAACAGCGTTGGCAGTCCGCGTCCTGCACGAGGCAGATAGTTCAGTGGCTACCAATCGTTTATAACTTGTGCATTCTGTTGAATCCTGGGTACTGGAGCAGCTATTCAAGGCGACATGGTCAACCTGGACGGTAAATTGACCGCACCAGCGACGAAGAACCGTCGTCGATGAAAATGACTACGTTTACCCATTGCAGTGAGTACAATAGCTTGTCTATCCTTTGTCTGATAACCACTGTATCGTCGTTGCAACGTGAGAATACTTATAATGCTTCTTCACCCTCGGAATATCCGACGTGTCCATACGTTTATCACAGTTTTGATTTATACAAGAGATAACTAGTTTTTCGTGTCCATACATGTGTCAGATTACGATTTTACACGCACCAATTTATATATGTGTCCATCATTTTGTCATTAAGTGAGTCATACGCAGCAGTCCATACGTATCCATATAGGTGTCTTTATACCACAGAGTAGCACAGATAATGTTAAAATTACTTATCATAAAATGATTATTTACAAAATATACATAGCTTTTTTAACTACTGTCCAAGACCTAACGAAAGTTGTGTTTGCTATTATGAATGGTGCTTCTGAAGCACTTAGGATTTTATATGTATTTTAAATCTGATTCTTTTCTTATTATTGTTCTGTATCAGACTTTTTTTTAGTTTCTTTGTTAATTTACTCCGTTACTTCAATAATCAGTAAAATATACCCTCTTTGGTGTGCCGAACAGTTCACGTTCAAAACTTCATCTAATAGAAATCGGGAAAATTGTTCATATTTCCTAGGCTGCTTTTGCTCACAGCAAATCAGATTCACATCATGTTTCGATAAGTAACTGCAGATACGCATTAACCAATGAACCACGATCGTCAGTACACCCAATATACACACGTCAAGTGTTTTGAACCAATTTCCAAATTTCTTCCCCTACCGGGTAAGGTAGAAAGGTAAGAATGCTAAAGAAGAAAACTACAATAGGATAATGCAAAGAAATAAAAGATACGAAGATAGATAATAGGTGAAACAATCAGTTTAGCAAATTAATTCGTTGGCTACACCGCTTTTAATGTCAACCACGCCGCATATCTTGACTTCAGTATTAAAATGTCGCACAAATCCACTTCCAAAGAATCGTCAAATATACCTCAAAATCACGCCATGCTGACATAGCAAGCCGGCCGGAGTGGCCGAGCGGTTCTACACGCTACAGTCTGGAACCGCGAGAGTAACGAAATCGACCCACCGTGTTTGCTGATTTGGTACATAGGTGCGAATAAATCGATTAAATTCTTTGAAGATTCATTCTGTCAGGTTACTTTGGGATCTAAATCTTGAAATTGGAATACCATTACTAGCAAGAAACAGCCTCCACTCTTTTCCAACGAATTTTGAAGCATTATGAGACAAAATGGTTTCCGGATTACCAAAACGAGGAAAATAATCCTTTTCTATTCGTCTTATTAAAGATTTTGCACTGGAAGACTTCATCGCGTATAAACGCACGCGCTTAGTGAAGAGGTCTAGCAAAACAGCAAGATACTTAGCACCTCCTCTTCCTCTCGGAAGTGGACCTGCGTAGTCGAGACTGACTATTTGGTTAGGACGCTTAGTGTAGATGGGATTCAAAGGTATGACATTCGAAAGATTAAAGGGCTTTGCCTTCTGACAGGTTAAACAAGTGCTTAGCAGTTTATGAATTCTCTTATGCAGATTGGGAACGTAGCAATAGGCAGAAATCTTTCTTTTACACTTCTCAGGGCCATAATGTCCCCAGGATAGGTGTGTGTACCATATGAGATATTCAACGTACTCCTCAGGAATACAAACACACCATTGCTCCGTCAACATAGATGTGCGATGAAATAAAACACCATTGTGTGATTTATAAAATTTCGACAAATGATGGTTGGCTTGTAGAAGCTGTTTGACTCTCTTACATTTACGGTCGCTTTCTCGCAGATTACCCATCTGTTGGCAAAGACGTAGAAAATAATCACGATTCAAGGGATCAAGGTGTATCTTGTGATTGGAAACCTGATCTACAAGTTCCGTAGGCTCCGGTGTACCTTCCGGCATGCGTGATAATGCATCTGAAACGATGTTGTTCTTGCCTTTCACGTAAACAATTTCGAAATTGTACCCTTGCATAAATAGGCACCAGCGAGTAAGTCTCGGATGATAGAGCGCACGCGAGAGGAGAAAACTAAGAGCTTGATGGTCGTAATATACTTTGATCGGATGACCATAAATGTAATAAATGAAACTGCTTAACGCCCTTACAACTGCCAATCCTTCTAACTCCGTAACAGAGTAAGATCTCTCGCACTCCGTCAGCACACGACTGGCGAAACTATCTGTCCTAATCTCTTCTTTATCGCCAGTTTTCTTTAGCTGGAACAAACAAGCGCCCAAGCCTTGAAATGAGGCGTCAGAATTCTGAGTTCGTATCTGGGTGAGTGAGGATATTGCTATTCAGAAGAGCTTGTTTGAGTTTTTCAAAGGCTGGTTGACATTCAGAGGTCCATAACCAATGAACGTTTGTCTTTAGTAGATTGTGCAACACTGGATTGTTCATGGACTGATTTGGTATAAAGCGACGAAAGAAAGACGTTAACCCTAGAAAACCTTTTAATTGTCTTTTGGTAGAGGGCACAGGGAAGTTCCTTATAGCAAACAGTTTGTTAGGATTGGGAGAAATTCGCTCAGAAGAGATGATATGACCATGGAATTTTACTTCTTTCTTTACAAACTTTGATTTCTGTAAATTGGCAGTAACGCCAAAGTTAGCAAACATCACGAAGATTTTTCAAATCAAGTCAAGATGTTCCTCCCATGAAGTCGAGGGTACGAAGAGAGTATCGACATAGACAGTTATTTTGTCCAGTAAATCATGACCTAAGACACGGTCAAGTCCGGGAATAAAGACAGCTGAACTAATATTCAAGCCAAAGGGTACAACACAAAATTGATATGACCGACCCGCAAAGATAAAGGCTGTGTACTTCCTTGAAGATGGCGATAACTTCACCTACCAATAGCTACTTCGAAGGTCGATGGAGGTTAGAAATTTGATACCATAAAACATTTTTAGTTGCTCCTCCAATGCTTCCGGTCGGGTACACACAGTAACAATAATTTTGATGATGTTCCTAGCGTCTAGAACAATCCTAACACTTCCGTCCTGTTTAAATATAGACAATAATGGGCTCGAATATAGAGAGATAGACGGCTCAACTATTCTCCAGTTTAACATTTTGGGGCTTTCCTGTCGTACTGCTTCCTTGCGGGATTGCGGAACTGCATAGGTGGTTTTACAGGAGGTGCTGTGGGGCTTAACTTTCATGTCGAATACATAGTTGGCTATGATTCCCGGTTTCTTAGAAAAGACATTGATAAACTGTGTCAACAGGTCGTATAGTTCCTTTCTTTGTCGGTCACCTAATCCATCAGATTCATTAGCCTTCGTCAGTAATTCTTCATGTGTTGGTAATAAGTCAAAGTCTTCGTCCGTGTCTCCTGACTCGTCTAAATAATTGAAATACTGTTGTCGAGACGTGAGCTTGTGGAGCTTTATTTTATGTTATTGGCTGGACAACTTAACTTTGGTCCTCATAAGTCGAATCACTACACTCTTATCACTGCATCTGAGAGTACATGTACACTAGACAGCAGAAAAAGTGGGTCTCCCCTGAATTCCAACGTGTAGGTTGCACCTGAATGTATGCAACCAACATAGCATATCTGTGTTGCACATCGTCGCAACCCTACACAGTACAGTCATTGTAAGATACACAATGGATACCGCTAGAGACTACTAGAGAACTCCGGTCTTTATGACAGCCCGTCCAGATGTAAAGCAACACCATGATAGTACAGAAGAGAGCAGACAGTCCTTAACGTTTGTAAACTAAACTTAATTACAATAAGTGACATTTCAAACGTTATGGGACAACTAATTTTGTCACATAAATCGTTCAGTAATCCTTAGGCACAATTAAATATTTGAGACAGTATATGGATTTATAAAGTTGTATGGAAATTGGAAACAAATCCTTTGCTGTCCAAAAGGTTTACCCAACACATGCTGAACGTCGTTCAACGTTTAATGGGGAGTGGTTTCGCATCAACTTTATGTAATACTAAGCAGTTAAAAGAAAACGTGATTAACGGCGGCAAGCACTCTACGGAAATCCCAGCATTAACAGCGAATCACAAGTAATATCATTGTTCACATTACTCGTCAACAGTTACTTGTACACAAAGTTGTACCTTGAATGACATGACCAATGTCTTCGTTCTGG
Source organism: Schistocerca nitens (assembly GCF_023898315.1). NCBI lineage: Eukaryota > Metazoa > Arthropoda > Insecta > Orthoptera > Acrididae > Schistocerca > Schistocerca nitens. Next base: position 38,502,329 of record NC_064624.1, on the reverse strand, counting down.
ATCCGGAATGCAAACCCAGAACATAAAGCCATTGTTAACCAAGCAAAGCTTTGTGCCTTATCGAGACTCGAGCATTAGGCAGAAAGAGACGACAAATATTGACGTTTGCACCAGTATCAGTTATCAATTCTCAACTTGAACTTCAATGAGGATAATGTTTGTACGAAACCAGGACCCCTAACATGACAATTACCTTCTTGGTAAATTAACCTTGAAAGACGTTGTACAGTGTTGCATAGTCAAGGAACAAAGGATGCACATGTTTAAAATTGAAACGACATCATGTAATGCTGGTGACAAGAATGCGAACCCAGCACCTAATCGGATTGTTGAATAAGTACGTAAAATCAGAATGTTGATATCACAGTTTGTCACCAGTAGTGAGGTTGGAACCTTATATGACGACTGAAGTTGTATTACCTGACCGGTATTCGAACCCGGCGCCTACCGCCGTCGTTGTCTAACCAGGAACAGACGAGAGATGTGCACTGTTGGTCCACCATCAGCGAGTTGTGCGCACGTTTAACTAGAAATAAAGCGACGAAAACGTCCATGCTGACTGAGAGTCGAACGCCGCACACATGGTTATGAAGACACGTTAGTAATCAAATTCGTATTCAGTAGTAGCTAGGAGTAGCATGTTTAGTTGTAAACCTTAAGGCCTTTCTCAAAAAAAAAAAAAATGGTGCAAATGGCTCTAAGGACTATGGGACTTAACTTCGGAGGTCATCAGTCCCCTAGAACTTAGAACTACTTAAACCTAACTAACCTAAGCACGTATTGTTTCAGAGAAACTGAGTACATGTTACAAGTGCACAAAAGGTGTATTATATACTACGTATATACTATCATTTGGAGATGCTGCCGCCAAACCTGTTACTTTTACATTCCGCTTTGTTGTCGTGGTTGAATACACGTTTTCTTAAGGCTACATCTAATGCAAAGCGCTTACAAGAAAGAATAGTTTCCTGCGTCATTTTACTGCTAGCTAGGTGAAATATTTTGTGGTAGCTATGTTTAAAATAAATGTATTTTTGAACGTATTGTTCGTCAAATATTTGTATGAATTGTCAACTGTAGGTGTGCCTCCACATGCTATAGCATAACAGCTGTAGCTGCGTTAGTTTATACTACAGACTTGGGTAGGTTAGGTGTAACTTTTGATCCTTCAAGGGGTGATCGTGGCCTTGCGGCCCTGGCTCGCGGCCGCGGCTCGCGAGCTACGGGCCAGCCAGGCTGGCCGAGGCGAGACGGAGGTGAGCGAGCTGGCGGTGGCGTTGGTGAGCCAACAGCCCGGAACGAGCCAGCACGGCTGCGCCGCATGCCTCTGCCTCTGCCGCTCCGTTTGACGTAAATATGTTTACCTCCTCTCCTGGAATCAGTATAAGAGCGGTAAGCAGAAATACACATCAGGCAGTCTGCCGTAATGGCTCACTGGGAGAGGTCTATTCGAGATAGAGTCGTCGATCTCACTGAAGAAGGAGGATGTTCCATCAGAGAAGCTGGCAGACGGTATGGCGTACCACATACCACTGCAACGAGATGGTGGAGGATCTGCCTTGAAAGAGGCACCACCAACAGGGCTCCTGGCTCAGGCAGGAAGAGAGTGAGCTCACAGCAGGAAGACAGGGACCTCGTGTCTAGGAGCAGAGAAAATCCCTTCCTGAACGCGAAGCTGTTGCGGCGGGAGACCAACTACCCCGGCTCCAGTGAGACGATTCGCCGAAGGCTGAGAGACGCTGGACTGCATGCACGACGATCTGCCGTGAAACAACAGTGAAGACAATGTTTTATACCGGCTAGCGTTGGCGGAGCTCCATATGAGGGCATCGTGGTACAACGTCATTTTCGCTGATGAGAAGGTGTTTTCCACCAGTAACGACGGTCCACGAATTGTTTACAGGCCGCAAGGGACTCGCCATCGACGCGAATATGTAACCACGACGAGAAGACGTAGCCGGCTATCTGTTACCTGCTGGGGTTGGATTTCTGCGAGAGGGGCGGGAATTCTTCACACGACAGAAGGAACTCTGGACAGCGTGCAGTATGTCCACATATTGGAAAATGTGATGATTCCGTCAGTGCGAATGCTGTACGCAGAAGGGGACGTCACATTGCAAGAGGACCATTGTCCCATTCACAAGTCTGCATTTGTTCAGCAGCGGCTCTCCAGGATTGGCGTCAACCTCATGGACTGGCCGCCACGGGCGGCTGATATGAACCCCACGGAAGACATGTGGGCTGAGGCCGCCAGAACATTAACAGAGGACTGGCCACGAAACCAACCAACTACTGCGGACGCTCTTTGAGACTGTGTCCTGGAAGCCTGGGAGAAAGTTGCTTCTTCAGGCTGTTACACCCGACGCCTTATACATTCTGTGCCAAGACGCATGATAGAAGTACAAAATAATGAAGGATTGTGGATAAAATATTAGAATCCTTAAAATGTTTTGTTATGTCTTCTTTTTCGTCATTTTTCCTCATTGGGAGCTAGTGGAAGATCGCGTGGCAACAGAAAAGATACAATATGGGTTAGTTTTCCTTTGAGCTGCCTTTTTAATTCAAGTGGGTTTCTTTGAATATACAGTTTGTTAAATATTCTATTTTTGATTTCATTTACACCCTGTCTAGATACTTACAAACTAATCAGCGTAGATGGACTCTGTCAAAGTAGTTTTTATTATTTCAAATACATCTCTCTCTTCCCTTCCATCCATGAATAGAGCCTCCATCCTCCACACAATACGCAAACGATTTAATATTATGTTTACTCGTTGTTAATATCTCCTCTATTCTCTCTCAAACACTCTCTCTCTCTCTGACACTACCGCCGCAAGTGCCCTTTTATTTCTTTCCCCCAAAACTTTATAAACAAATCTAGCGGTTTCCATTGACACTACATTTTCTCTTTTAATTGCTGCTGTCTTTACTCTTCATCATTCCTCTCAACACCTATGAAACCGTATTCTTTGATCTCTCCTTCCCTATAACTCATTCTTCGTTCTGAAAACAGTCCCTCCTTATCTCTCGGTCCTGAGATAAAACGAACTGTGGCGCACATCTAAGTAAGCAATACTCTGAAAGCATTTCACGCTTATATTTTGCACTTCTGCACTTCTATCCATTCCCAGATCCCGCTCTCCTTCCTGTTACCCGTCACTTGACATCTGCATCTACATCTAAATGAATACTGTGCAATTCATAATTATGTGCTTGGCAGGGGGTTCTGTGGCCTGTTGGATTAATCTTCTATTGATGTGTAAAACGTATAGGTTCACATCTCACGTCAGGCGTAGATTTTTAACACACACAAGTAACTCTCCTTCACCCCTAGTAACGCCAAGTGCAGAACGCCAGTAAGCTCCGTAGTTCAATATCCGCAGTAAAGGTAACATCCCTTCGCTGCCGACTAGGGCAGAGCCGCATTCGTTTGAGCTGTGACAGATGGAGAAACCCCGGAAGGCAGAGACTCTGTCACCAGCAAGCCGTCGTAAACTAGAAAACGTATTTCATTTAATGAACCAATGGTCATGTAAGTTCACAAGGCTCTTACTTTATTTGAAACTGAGACGTTGAAAATTGTGGTGCTGGACTGGGATTCGAATTCGATTTCACTATGTTCCCCTAGATTGCAAACTCTTCTAGGCCTCCTCGAAAGGCACCTATCTGGTTTCGAATCCTAATCAGCACAAAATATTCATTATTTCATTTCAAGCCCTGGCATGTGCACTCCGAACTACTAGTGAAAAATAGTAGCATTTTCAAAGTCTCTTCGTGCGTTGTCAGCTGTAACGTCTTCGTTTCAACTCACAGCCACATGATGAGCTCTTTATCACAAGATCAAACGTTTCCTTACATCTTTTCAAGTTCAAACATCCCTCTCCATCCTACTGGCGAAAACGGATTTGGGTTTGACGTTGTGTTCGTTGTGATCACCAACGACGATATGTTGTGGCTGGCTCTGAGCACTATAGGACTTAACTTCTGAGGTCATCAGTACCCTAGAACTTAGAACTACTTAAACCTAACTAACCTAAGGACATCACAAGCATCCATGCCCGAGGCAGGATTCGAACCTACGACCGTAGCGGTCGCGCAGTTCCAGACTGTAGCGCCTAGAAGCGCTCAGCCACCCCGGCCGGCGATATGTTGTTGATTCAACTTCTAGCCAGCAAAGTATTTTCCATCACATCATTGAAAGTACGAACATGCCACTCCTAGCTATTATTCGAAAAGAATTTGATAGTTAAAGTGCCTTCATGACCACGTATGCGGGGTTTGAATTCCATTCAGCACAGAACTTTTCGTCGCCTGATGTCTAGCTTAAACAAGCGCACATCTCGCTACTGGTGAACCAACAATAGCTATTTATCGTCTGTTCCTGGCTAGAAAAAGACGGCCCTGCATGCTGGGTTCGAATCCCAGTCAGGCAAAAACAATTATATCGTCATTTAAGGTTCCAACATCTCGGTGTTAGTGAAAACATTTGATATTTAACTTCTGATTTTACATACTTCGTTAACAAACCGATTAGGTGCTGGGCTCACATCCATGTCACAAGCTTTACGTTATGGCATTTCAATTTTAAACATGAGCATACCTTGTTCCTTGTGAATGACACCATATGAAACGTCGTTGGGGGTAGTTCCCAGGAAGGTAACTGTTACGACAGGATTCGCAGTTCAGTACAAAAATTTTCGTCATTTATTTTCAGGATCTGATTTGATAACTGATACTGGTGCAAACGTCTATACTTCACGTCTCTTTATGCCTAGTAATCGGGTCTCAATAAGGCAAAAACAAAGGTTAGCTTAGTTAGCAATGGCTATAGGTGCTTGGTTTGAATCCAGGTCCAGAACTACGACGTTGGTCATGTCATTTAATGTTCAAATATGTGTTCACGTAGCTGTTGGAGTGTTACGAGAACAATGATATTACTGGTGATTCGCTGTTAATGTTGAGATTTTCGTAGAGTGCTTGTTGCCGTTAATCGCATTTTTTTACTGGTTCGTCCAATACCCAGTTTCCAGAGCAACTCGCCGTTGAGCGACGTTCGGCACGTGAATGGAAAACCTTTTGGAGAGCGAAAAACTTTTTTCCAGTTGCTGTACAGCTTTGTAACTCCATATATTGTCTCAAGTATTTAATTTTGACTAAGGATTACCCTACGATATATATAAAATAATCCGTTTTCTCAGAACTTTTGGAATGTCACTTGTTGTAATTAAGGTTAGTTTATGAGTGTTATGAGGTGTCTCATCGCTACGAACATGTTTTCTAATATCTTTTGTATGACGATATTAGTTGATGCGTAGACTGACTGCCATAAAGACCTTTGGACTCTAGTAGTCTCTTGTGGTACCCATTGTGTGTAATCAAACGACTGTACCCCATGGGGTTTTGGTGTTTAGAGGACCTGCAACACAGCTACGTTATGTTGGTTGTATTCAGCAGTGACCCACTTTTTTTGCTGTCACGTGTACCTGATCTTTGAAACCACATCCCAATTAGGGCAGAGTGGCTAAGCTTAAACTGCTATGTACTATTGGCGTCTTTAATTTCTCTTTAATACACTGGCTTTACGTAGTAAATTTTCTCTGGTACACAGAACATTTCTGTGAATGCCGCATACTACTTTTGTTTCGATGCTTCGATGCTTCCATGCAGCTGCTGTTTTGGAGATTATCCACTTACGGTTCTGGATTGAATATTTAGCAGCTTTCAGCTTAGTCAGTATTGGTAACAAATGAAGCTACGTCGTTGTCAGGTCGTAAGGAACTGACAGCACTCATTTGTTCCGACATATTATGCTTAACCATTCCACAGCGTACACCATAACGTCACACACGCTATGTTAGTCTTGTGCCACTGACATATATTGAAACCAGAAAAAAACGACGAAATCGATATTGTAACTTCGTCTTATTTATTTTTGCGCATGTTATTCAGCTCTCGCTGTGTGCACTGCGTTATTTGGGAAGTAAGGACGCGTCTCTAGTTAGTAACGGTAGCAAACTTTTGCCCACGGCTGAATATCCGTTTGCAAACCAGACACGCTAGCAAATCGGGTCCCCCTATATAATGAGGCGAAGATGTAATTTGACAAACTCGTTTAGATGTTCTGCCTTTTACTTCCATTGGTTAGAGGAATCGACTGAAAGTACATAGTGTTGTCTCCCTTAACTGACAGAAAACACAATAAGAAATGTTACGTGCTTGTGAATAATCTACAGCTAACTAGAATCCTTCATCTCTCATCGTCGTAATCACATTTCTCTCTGCATCACAGCTCTGTAATTCGTGAGTATAAGATAAACGAACAATTAAAATGATGCGACGTTTATCAGTCTCCGCGTGAACAGCTGGGAACGGAGCCGCTCGCGACGGCATACTTGCGTCAGACGCCGTCCGTATTCTTGGCGTGTTAAACTTGAATAACAATTCTAGATTTCTTTGAAAACGTCCGTCGTCTTTTCTTTTCGGGACCGTATCACTGCCGCCGTGCTGCTAGAGAAGGTGTCGATGACTGCGACGCTGTTTCCCCACAATGAGACAATAAATTGGGCCAGTTGCTCAGACGCTAAGACAATAGGCGCTGTCCAGGTTGGAACTACTGTTGCTAAATCTGTTCTCTGAGGCCTCGCTGATGACAGAAAATGCAAAGCCCTTTTATTACGTAAAACAATATCTGCATCCCTCGATATTGCGTTGATAACAGTACTGTAGGTGATTCTGTCTAAAACAGTGGTGTGTACTGTTGTAATTAGTTAAGTCAAGTAGAAAGTGACGAAGAATGTTAGAAATATGACATGCTTACCAGAATTAACTGTTCCCTTCGCTTCAGTTGCGTTACATGTACTCAGGTCTCGGGGGGCGTTTGTTGCTGATACATTGTGGTGACGTCATAACATCGACACTGGCACGACTCATTCATTACGAACGGTCCTGCACTGCCGCCTATGCTGCCCCTGCAATCGAATGTGTCTGGCATGACAATCTTCTTACTAAAGTAATGCATTGAGTACTTTAAAAGATTTTTCTGAGTAAACAATTATTTTCCATTTTAAAGCGCCTCATTTTTGCTCTAGTATACGCCTAATACACCTTGAAAACGCAAACGGTGGACAGCTTTCCGATCGGTTTTAACTCAGCTCGATACAGCTGCCAACTACATAATCATTAATTATTTTACGTTGCGACTCAGCAAAAGCATCACGTAGACGACATATTTACACTTCTGGGACATCTTTGCCAAAATCGTGCTGTGGTCTTTTGCACATTCCGGTCGTATGTAGAAACAGAGTATTCACCATATCGACGATGGAACCCTGCAAACCATTGCGAAGTGCATGGCAGGGGGTACAAGGCACCGTGACACCTGTTAGAGTTTTTTCCCATTCCAGTCGCATATGACGGATGATGTCGGTAGCGACACGTCACAGACGAATAACGTGTCTGTAATCATCACTTGACGGTCGTCTGCGAAACGTTGTAAGCGGGCTGTCGTGGGACAGTTTGCGTATGTCTTCAAGAGTCTGCAAGTTCGGGTTTCTGGACGTTTCCGTCGCGATCTCCCACGAGTGACAGAAACCGTCCTAGCGACCTTCCAGAGCCCCTTGCTTGTCCTCTTTGGTGCGGCTCCCACACGCCTGGACCACATTCCAAGACAGGACGCGCGAGCGACTTGAGAACGGTCGCTCTCCCTGGGCTGACCGCGCCCCCCCAGTGTCCAGCCTACGATCCCAAGTGTGGCTCGTGTCTCGCCTGCTACTGGGCCTCTGTGGTCGTCACATTCCACGTACATACAAACAGCTGCACCCGGATATTTGCGCTAGTCGGCCCATTCCAACTGTTGATCATAGATCCGGCATTCATACGATACTTGCTAAGTGTGCAGTTTCACATTCCTGTACATTGTAAGTGAAGTGACAATCTTTGTACCGCCTCGTAATCTTTTCACGACCTTATTGAGTATTTCTGCAGCTTTTTTTTGCGACACTATATCAGTAGTTACTGATCGCGGAAGTCCTCTCTCTGTGATAGACCTACGGTGACGTCATAATATCGACTACCACGAAGTATTTATCACGAGCAATTCTGCAGTGTGACGTATACTCTAGTGAGCTTGGCTTTCTATTCCCCTCACCAAGGTAACACATTTAGCACTCTGAAAGATTACTAATTTCATGACGAAACCGTCTTTCGACTTGAATGTGTCTACATTCTGTTATAATATAGTTCTGCTACACATTGAAAACAAACGATGGAAATCTGTCCGACAGTTTCTTACGCACCGGGTTAAAAGCGCCGAATGTATCCTTTTTTGCTGCTTCATTCTTGCTTCGACAATCGCACCACGTGACCTGTGCTACATGTCAGCATTGCTGTAGCATTTTCCGTCTTGAAATTCTGCTCAAGTCTGCTCCATATTCCGAACGTACATTAAAACAGTTGTGTAGTTTTCTTTACGAGTATGTGAAACGAATTCTACTCTCATAAACTCTGCCATCCGTCGTGCTTAAATAGTGGACATCACAAAATTGTTTCACAAATCGGCGCGATTGGTATGTCTTCTTCTTCTTTCAAGACCGTTGACCACTATGGGACAAAGGCACCTGATTTTCATTCAAAATTCTTCCTTGTCTTGCGAAAGGTTTTCGATACAGTTTTGCACGGCCGCCTAATGAACAAAGTAACGAACGTACGGAATATCAGACCAGTTGTATGAGTGGACTCAAGAGTGTCTAGCAAGCGAAACACAACGTGTCATTCTGCAGGGAGAGAAGTCTTCAGACGTACAAGTAACTTCGGGAGTGCCCCAGTGCAGCGTTATAGGACCGTTATTTTTCCACAGTAGATATCAAGAACCTAACATACGACGTCGGAATTTGAACGAGGCACTTCGCAGTCGGTGGTGTTGTATGCAGACGAGTGGCGACTGTAGAAAACTGCAGCGAAGCGCAGGAAGGCGTGCGGAGGACCGACGCTTCGTGCAGGGAGTCGCGACGGACCCTCAACACGAACAAACGCAACGTACTGCCAGTATATACCCTGGGAGACCCTTTAGTGTATGATTACGAAATTACAGAACAGTCACTGTAAACGGTTACTCACCTAAAATATCTTGGAGTAGGCGTATACAGCGAGTTGAAGTGGGACGACCACATGAAATTAACCTGCGTCCAGGTCACACTCCTCAAGCGGAGGGCACCTCTGGTACCGCTGACTGACAACAATCTCCCCTTTCCTGTCGCGAACGGCGCTTGGAAAAAATGATTGTCGGCAGTAGTACCTCCCACTTTCCGAATTTTCTCGTCGTGGTCATTTCGCGAGACGTATGGCGGAGGAAGTAACATGTCGTCCGACTCTTCCCGGAAAGCGCCCTCTCGCTATCTCAGTAGCAAACATCTCCGTGACGCACAGTGCCTCTCTTGTAGCGCCTGCCTCTGGAGTTTGTTGATCATCTCTGCAACGCTCTTTGTCGCTCGTACCCAGTAAAGGTCCCATATCCGTAAGGCACACGTTTCGTGATTGGGTTACTTTTCCTTAAGATTCTCCCTATCAAACTCTCTGGCGTCCGCTTCTCCTACTAATTGGGTTATGTGGTCATTCTACACGGGACAGCTCTGGATAGGCAGGCCTAGATGTTTTACGGTAGATAGTTTCCAGCAACTTGTCATCAGTAGTGTAGTTGTACACTAGTGAATTTCCTTTCCTATGCAAGCTCAGTACGTTACATTTATCTACGTTGAGGATCAGCCGGCAGAGCCTGCACCGTTCATCAACCCTCTGCAGGTGATTGAGCAAATCGATACTGTCTCCTGGCATCGTTACTTCCTCATAGACAACCGCACCGTCCGCGAACAATTGTTGAAAACCTTCCACCTGTAACACTGTCGTCACATGAGGGCTACAAACGCACATGTTCGAAATGTAGTCTGCCACTTTAGTCACAGATTCACTCACGCGGATGCAAAGTGTAACTCTACCACAGCAGATAGGACAATGAATGTCCGAAATACCGTCTGCCACAATACGTGCACTGGTACACACAGTGATGCTACGTGAGGTTTACATATGAAAGACCAGTGCGTCCACGCCACACTTCTCGTAACTGATTCGTAATCAAGTTGCTTATCTCGCGTCTCGTATACGTTGCCCCAAAAGGTTTCTCCTCCGTCGGTCGCGAGTTCTAACGCTTGAGCCACACACGGTGCATACTAATGTAACTAGTGAGTAGATTTAAATGGTAAGCATAATAAAAATCGTAAAATGTTAGGTTGCAACTACTTTTGTTTTATTTCACCAATTACAAAATTAGTAAGTCGATTTCTGGAGCCAGTCTATCATTAATATTCGTAACGAGATACCCGGTCATTATTCATTAGTTCCCGAGCACTGCTGACGTCTAAAAAATGCTTCAGACGACCTTAGAATCAACTTGAGATCGCACAAATATGTGCAACAATTACCTATACCTCTATGTGAAGTTATGCTTCACACAGCTTCTGGCGTGTTGTCACTTCGGAAACTGATCGTCGACAAACCGCGATCTAGCTTTACAGTTTGGCAGCTACACTTTCGTCCATCCTTCCCATCAATAAGACTGACAGTTACTAAAAAATCTATTTAGGATTTCCTGAAGAGCTTAGCGGTATTGATATTATTATTAACAATATTCGTTCCAAGAAACGTGACCAGCTCTCTCTCTCTCTCTCTCTCTGCTCCAGCACGACACGGCTCTCACCCACCTGCTCGCCAGCCTCCCGTGGAAACATCTTCACTTACTGTGCACTAAAACATGGCAACGAAGTGTAATATGCAAACGTCGGCAGGGATGTGACGTACACGCCACACGAAGCTGTCTACTACACCACTTACGTACTTCTTAAACAGCAATGGCCTATGATATATACTTGGGGTACTGCGGCAATTACCTTTGTATCTATCTATTGCGTTCCGTTAAGAGCGACGTGTTGAGTTCAGTCTGTAAGGAAGTTTTGTATCCTGTGGCAGACCTAGTGCTATACTCTCTAAGCTCGGATCTCCTCACTACACGCCAGAGCGGGACGCTGCCAGTTGCCTTCCTGCAGTCAGCGAACACGGCGCGAAGCTGAGAGCCGGTGTCTCACGCAGGAACAGAGCGGGCTGGGTTTCGCAAGGTGCCTGTCTGCGCAATCCACGTTCATTTCTGTAGAGGCGATTATCGTTATCCAATAATGTCATAATTCCTGAGCAAAAATATTTCCCATAATTCTACAACAGACTGACATCAAGGATATAAGTCTATAATTACGTGCGTGTGTCCTACGACCCTTCTCGAGAAACGGGAATGGCTTGCACTTTTCTCCAGTCACTACATACCGTTCATTACTCCATCGATCTACGATAACCTGCTGGTAGAAAGGGGGCAAGGCAGATGCCAGACAGGTTCATTGGACGTCCCCAAGAAATGGAGTCCATCAACAAAGGCAGTAGCTTACAAAACACTCGTTTGACCAACAATTAAAAACTGCTCGTCAGTACGAGATCAGTACCAGACAGAACTGATGGAGGAAACGGATAAGATCCAGAGAGGAGCAGCGCGTTTCGTCACAGGTTCGTTTAGTAAGCGCGAAAGCGTCTCGGAAGTGCTCTGCCAACTCGTGTGGCAGACGCTGCAAGAGAGGCGCTCTGCGTCACGTCACGGTCTGCTGTTAAAAGTTCCGAGAGCGTACACCGCTAGAAAGAGTCGACCAGTACATCGCGGCCTCCTAGGTGTGTATCGCGAAAGGTCTGCGAAGATAAAACTGTAGAGGCTTACCAGCAATCGCTCTTCCCGCGAACCACACGCGACTGGAACAGGAAAAGGGGGAAGTGGCACCGGTTTACAAACCACCCTCCACCACTTACCGCTACGTGGCTTGCGGAATGTACGTGAGATGCAGAGGTAGAGCCGCAGGGCCTGTGGTTTCCCTCAAAGAACAACTCTCCTCACTTGCTATTAGCAAAACTTTAACAAGCAGAACTAAAATTAATTGAAAGTGCCAAGTTTTATTTTTAATCGTGTGCTGTGTGGAGTTTTCATCATCAGCATCTGCTGTGGGAAATGACGGTACCTCAGCAGTTAGTGTTCCCTCTATCATCGGACGCCAGTCACAACTCCTGTTTTTAAGCTGTGACTGATTGTTGATAACAAACTTCAGAAGGAAGTAGTCGTAACGCGGGGCTCTTGTCGTTCTGCCCAACTGTTCAGAGAGTTGTCTGTGTATGCGGAATCTTGCAGGTAAGTGCTATAAATATCCGTGCGAACAGTGTGCCCTATCGGATCCCTTCGAATACAGTAACTACTCTCCTCATAAACAGTCGTAAACGCAGGTGTTTTCAGTTCCGCAAATAAACAAAATTTGAACTTCACTTGGGTCACATCATACGACATCAGTACCGCTCCAGTATCTGCCGTCTCACGCCCGCCCCCCCCCCCCCCCCCTCCCGACGTCAGCCTCTGGCTGCAGTTCCTGTGGACACTCTCCCTCTTTTAAACAGAAACATTTCCACAAACTACAGGACACATTCCTCACTTAAATGTCTCTTACACTGACGAATCCATGAGAAAAATTTTAACGATGAAACAATTGGTTCGTCAGACAAACTTCACTTTTTCTCTCCAAGTTAACTGCAAGTCTACTTACAGCACTTTGATTCTGTACCGTACCTTTTGGGACAGCCTGCACAACATACTACCAGAGTGTATTAGGAATGGGCGCGAATCGTAAACATATTTAATCTTACAAAAACATGTCCCACCTAGCGCAAACACATTTGCTACGGCGGAATTACTGTGTGCTTTCTCATTAATACACTAATTTTTTATAAGGAATCGCATCTGTCACTCCGACCGTTTCTGTAAATGACGCATACTAAGGGACGACTTTTTGTTTTGCCCACACCGGTGCTTCGGCATAAACATCTAAACGTGCAGCCAAGATTAAAGTTTTGGACCTTATCCTTTTAAGGTTCTGGAGACAATATTTAGCGTCTTTACGCTTAGGCGATACTGGTACCAAGTTTCTGGCACAAGTTGACTAGAAGAAGGGATCGGTTTGTAGGACATGTTCTGAGGCATCAAGGGATCACCAATTTAGTATTGGAGAGCAGGGTGGAGGGTAAAAATCGTAGAGGGAGACCAAGAGACGAATACACTAAACAGATTCAGAAGGATGTAGGCTGCAGTATGCACTGGGAGATGAAGAAGCTTGCACAGGATAGAGTAGCATGGATTGCTGCAGGACTGCAGACCACAACAACAAGTTTCCAAGAAAAAAAAAAAGCTAAACTGCAGTTTAGTAAAGTGTCGAATTTATGCAAACTGCGAGAATCAAAGTATCTTTAAAAAAGCCATTGACTGATTATTGTTATTACCGTTATCTGGCATTATCCGAATTAACATAGTTTAAAATAGGAAAATTTGGAGGATGCCCAAAAACATTTAGCAGGGGCCCAGAGAGTCTAGTGCCAGCCCTGCCTGTTGATATCTGTATCGATATGGAATAGCTGCTCTTTCATAACAATACAAACGAATTACTCCGACTTCAATTCTACTTAAAGTCAGAGAAAATGTGCGATCAGAAATAAGGGAATTAGGTAACATAATAGTAATTGACATTCATTACACTTATATACGTGATGTATGATACAAAGTAAATATAATTTTATTACCTGTAGTTCCACGACTTGTGTTACCGTCTCAGCTGTGCCATTGTGACTGATGAGTGTCGAGATTCGTGTGTATCGTTGTGAAATTTGTTTTGCTTGCATGTGCTGAAATTTGAGCCTCAGCGTTCTGTATCAAATAGAACTATAATTACATTGGTTGTTGCAATCCTTTACATCAATTACAGACAACAACACTAGAAGGACAGGATTTCTTTTACATTTTGTATGTGGTAGCGTTACTTTACAACTATTTTACTGCGACTGGTGACTGCTTTTCATTAGAATCAAAACGGATATTTTGTGTCTTGATAAACCAAGTGGTCTACGATGAACCATCCATACATATTACAGCTAAGTTCCCCAAGTTTATAGCAGGTTTATATTAAATTGCCGCTATATGAGAGAGTGAGGTACAATGTAGGTGCTGTATGGTTTTGAGCTGTAATTCAATGTTGAACTATTGGCACTGCTGATGATACTGTTTTCTAATTTATTTTCAAAAACTGCAAAGTTTTCTCTGTGTGCATAGTTGTTTCACAGAATATTAGTAGCATCATTGGTTTTGGTGCTTTGGTAGTGGATCAGGTGTGACATTCCTGTGCCAGTTGCAGAGCTGGTGAGAGCTGTAATTCCGCAGACCGCCACCTGGGGGCAGTGAGGTAGCTGCCAGCAGCGGCGTCTGGCTGAGGGAAGTGTAGTGTAGACTGATGGGAGGGGAATGTGAAAGAGAGAGCGGGGAAGTTTATTGTGTTATCCTGTAATGTGGGAATAAAGGTGCACGTCGTCCGGTAGGTTGTGGCGCGGTTTGCAAGAGCAGCGTAACAGCTGTGTGGGAACTGTGAGGTGGGAGGTTGTACTCCGATCGTGTTTAGTTAAATGTGGACTGACCATATAGTTCCAGGTGATAGGAGCACAATATAGTGTGAATATTACTACTAACATCTCATTGTAATTAGACACGGGGAGTACAGTACTTTATAATGTTTGTTGAATATGCAGAAGTAAATTGAGTGTGATATCAGAAGTGAAAATTCTGGTGATAGAACTCATGTAGCAGTGATTTCGATATGTTGCAAATTGCAATAGTCTGATATAGCACCTTGTTTACCGCTGTGAAATAGTTTTCAGCGATCAGATATTATAGAGTAACAGTGTTTATTCACATTGAACTGTTGACTTTTGCAAAGTTTAGTGTAGAACTGTAGTCGAGGCATTTTCCTTGAGAGAAAGTTTGCCTGTTGTTACCTGAATTACTTTACTGTTACCTAGTGCTGTGTCAGTTTTGCCACAGCATTGCTTAGACTATGTGTACAGTATGCTACTCGAGGAGGAGTAAAATTAGTGAGTGACAGTAGGATTGAATTTTTGAATTGTTTATTGAAGAAGAATGCTAATTATTTCTGGAGAAGTTGTTTCAGTTCTGTTTTTTGCAGAGAGTCCGTTGGAGTGGCTGCCTCATGACAGCAGCTCCATCAGCCTCCTCTCGTTTTCATCACTTGCGAGGTCCAGTGCTGTCCGACCATCACTAGCTGTGGCCCCCTTGTCAGCTCCCGCCTCGAGCAGCACAGCCGCAACTTCTGCGTGGCCATTGGCTGCCGCCCAGTGCAGCGGCGTCCACCCTCTGCCATCCCTGGCGTTGGGATCGGCAGTCGCCCTCAGAAGCAGTCTCGCCACAGCAGTGCCGCCCCACATTGCAGCCACGTGCAGAGGCGTCCTCTGCCACCAGCTGTCTCTGGCGTCCACCGCCGCTCCCGCCTCCACCAGCAGCCATGCCACCTCGACGTCTCCCCTGTGTGCTGCACAGTGCAGGGCAGTCCACCCCCACACCCCGCCCCTCGCCTCCACGTCGGCCCCCTCGGCGAGCAGCGCCCTCAGCTCCCCCACTGCCCCCTGCTCGGCCACCTGGATCAGCCTGCTGCATCTCTCCTTTGCAGAGAGCCTCCTGCACAGGACACAGAAACTGCCACACTTTGCTACAAACACACACACACAACACAATGAAGAAAACTGCAAAAAAAAAAAAAAAAAAAAAAAAGGTTCAAAATGGTTCAAATGGCTCAGAGCACTATGGGACTTAACATCTGTGGTCATCAGTCCCCTAGAACTTAGAACTACTTAAACCTAACTAACCTAACGACATCACACACATCCATGCCCGAGGCAGGATTCGAACCTGCGACCATAGCGGTCACGCAGTTCCAGACTGAAGTGCCTAGAACTGCACGGCCACACCGACCGGCGAGGTAAACTGCCACACGAGGAAACAACTGTTGTGAATGCAAGTCTGTCCTGAAACAAACCTACCGATTCCCCCTCCCACAATACAAAACAGTGTTCAACTCTGCATGTATTAAGCTACAGCAGATTTGTTCAATCCCCCTTATCAAAAATTTTCATTCATTGTCCATTAAAAGTTGAATTATACAACCTATGAATGAATTAAGTTGTCACATTTTGTCTCACTCATTCCTGGAAGTCAGCTCCTTTGATCTCACTACGCTGTAGCTAATGAGTGACTCACTTCAACTGCAAAACAGGCTTGTTACAGGTAATACTACTACTCTGTCTGCAGCTTAACTACCACATATCACACTCCATCTCAAGATTTTCAAAGAGGCACTTCCCTCATACAAAGCCAAAAAAAAAATTCAATCCAATTATCGGTCCATTTCATGACACAGGCTCAGAGATACTGAAATTTTCTGACACACAGACACACCGAATTGTTTAATATATCTCAGATATAAATAGCACCAAACTGGCAAGTCTACACCCATAAAAATGTGTGTGTGTGTGTGTGTGTGTGTGTGTGTGTGAGAGAGAGAGAGAGAGAGATTTTGTGCGCCTGATAGCATATGCAAACGTATTTAACATGTACTATCATGCACAAAACTACCTGAATGATCAGAATTTTGTTTAACCTGATTTGTATGCAATCCACATAACACACGTCCTCTGCTCTCTTTTCAGTAAAGTCGTTTCACTATACAAAATGGGTACTCCAAGAGACCACAAGAGACAACTGCTCTGTGTGACTACCAGTTTAGATGCAAATTAGCACTACGATAATGCAAATATCAGAAAACATGGTATTAGAGATTACACAGCCATTACGATTATACACACGAATTCATTACATAGCCAACGTTTCAAAAAGCAACTTTCACCTTAAAATTGTACAACAAAAATTTTGTTTCAGCATTACACTCTCTGAATACAATCCAGCAGCTATTACTCCTGTTAACAGTAACATGAAATATGATAAATATGGTTTCAGTCACAAGTGAGGAAGAGTGCCCATGTGTAAACTTGAAATGACATGACAAAGTTTTCTGTTGACCGGAGATTCCAACCCTGGACTTAATCTGACACTTAAGTAAGCACAATCAAACATTAGAAATAGTCACTTTTAACCAGTAGCGCGATGATAAATTGAAATGACGAGATGAAAATGTTTCACCTTACCAGGCTTCGAACCCTGCACCCCACTACGTTCACTTCTAGTCAAGTGTAGACGTCACATATCGGTTTACTTAAACAGCAGTGAAATGTGCATATGACGAAAATATCTGTGCTGACTATGAATCTAACATTACACACATCGTTGTTGGCTACATACAAAGAGACGTTGATTATTGAATTCCTTTTAACCGGGAGCTCCTAGCTGAAACACATGATATGACGAAAAGTTCCATGTTTGACTTGCGAGTCGAAACGAGTACCCATAATTATCGTTGACAAAGTCCGGAGAATTGTTAAAAACCATAGTAATTTGTCACATGTTCTTTTGTGTGTGCGTATGAACTTGAAATGACAGGCCAGGATTTGAACCCAGACACGTGTCTTTTGTGAAGGTCTTGAGGACTTTGCAGTCATGCAGAAACAATGAAAGGGCGGAAATGTATCATCTCAAAGGGATCAAACGTGACGAAAAGGGATATTTGAGTGCAGCACCAATATTTTCCACATCTCAAGCTCAAATGCAATAAGAGTCAAGTACCCTGTGACCTTGCACGTCAATTGGCTCATTGATTAAAGAAAAGAAAATATCGTGTAAGAAAGGTAACTGGTGACAGAGTTTCGACCTGGCATGAC
Organism: Schistocerca nitens; assembly: GCF_023898315.1. Lineage (NCBI taxonomy): Eukaryota > Metazoa > Arthropoda > Insecta > Orthoptera > Acrididae > Schistocerca > Schistocerca nitens. The sequence goes on along the minus strand of NC_064624.1, from coordinate 38,484,539 downwards.
TTTCGCCTCTGTACTGACTCTCCTGCAGGTTACCAGAGGTGGGAGAGATGCTGTTTCTGCTTGTTAAAAATGATTGCCTGGTGTCAGAAACGAACCCAGATGTTGAGCCTAGGTAGCTCGAATCACTTCAGCTTCTTTAACTGATACCTTCATGGCCGCCTTAACAACTTTTTTCAGTTTTTTTTAACCAGTACAGCATCCTTTTCTCCACACGATATCTTCCATTACAAAGCTTTACTTTTTATTTTTTTAGAGTGTCAGTGCCAGGAAGGTGGCGACAAAGAGGGCAGGGGCCAAGAATCCACAGACCTGTCTGCCGTGCCGCCCCTATACCTGTCTCAGCTGTCCGCTCTCTCTCTGTGGTGTACCGACATTCTTTTTCCGGGAGTCGCTGCTCAGCACCAGGCAGGCGGGGCCAAGGAGGCCAGCAGTTGAGGACTCCGAGGCCTACCCGCGATGCATCCCCCGTCCCTGTCACCGAGGCGCTCCAATATTTTCGTGGATGATTTTTTGTTTTTTTTTTCTTATTTTTAATACTTCATCCAGAAGACCATGTCTGCACAGAAACTATCTCAGCTGTGAGCGACGACTTGGAAGTTACGTGTTCACGGTTGTTTGTTTTCGATTTATTTCGCAGTATCTTGTAAGTCGCCCAGTGCATCAGTTCCTGAGGTATGTTTGCCAAGTTGGTCTTCTGTTATGTTCCACTCGCTGGAAGCTCCATGCTGCGATTTCTGAATGTAATGCATAATAGTAGAAATCAGGACAGTCCCTTCTTCTGGTTAAAACAAGTTTTGGCGTACAGAATTAGGTAAATAACATTTATTAAAATGTACGAAATCTTCTCTCTTGAGGACAAAATTGTCCTCTGAGATTCCCTCAACATAAAATAAGGTACTTCTGAACTACGTATTTTACAGTAGATTTCTGTTCCCTTAAAAATAAATAAATAAAAAAAATACCGTTTAACAAAAAAAAAGAGCTCTAGGACGATTCGTTATGTTGTTCTTGTATTTGCGTCTTTTCCTATTCACTTTGCAGACTGTTTCACGTAACTATATTAACTAAAAAGAATTGCGAAGTTTCTCTTGTAGTTTTTCGCCTCAGCGAAGCACACGCGGGGGAGACGCGCCACACCGTGGTCCGCGCCACGTCCGCTTGTGCCCGGCGTGCGTGCGGCGCCTCACCCAACGTCTGCTCGATTTGTTTCCCTCTGTTACCAGGTAACACGTTGTTCGTCCTTGTGGCCAGTTTACACCATTTCTTCAATGTAGATGGACATGGCACGTCTATATGATTCAAAAAATTGTTGGTAGGTGAGGAGTGCTGTTGTTTATCCAAATGATCTTCCAGCTGAAGTGCGACTACTTTTGTGCAGTCACATTTCTGCTTTCGTTTTCCGTTAATTCCACGTATATGTTCCTAACTTTTACCATATTTGACGGGCGAACTCTGGTTTGGGTATAACTGAGTTCGAATTAAAGTTGTTCAAAATTATAAAAACGATTCGGGACGTGCCCTACTTCTATGGGTGGGTGCAAGACAGTGGAAGTAATTTCGTCTGGTAAGTGGGACGTGAGGTTCATGGGTGTCTTCTTCCATAGCTCATATGTGGAACACATGAATAGAGCTTGTGACTTTCTCCATACGTATGTGAGATTTAATCCCCCCCTCCACATTTTCAGCTGTGGAGTTAACGTGTCAAACTTTACCTTCAAAATGTTACCACGAGTTATAAAATAACTCGAAGCTGAGAGAAATCTTGCTGCTGTTTCACGTGGAATGGGTACAACCTATGCCACGCAGTTCACTTTAGAAACCACGTACATACTTGCAAAGCTGGCCTTTTTGATATCGTCAAGTCTTCTCGCGCTATGTTCTTTGACGCTAGCTGGCACGCTGGCAAGGATTTTCCTAGTTCGCAGATGTACGATTTATATTATACCTGTAGCCGATACCCAAGATTTGCATTTGGATGACCACACTGAGGTCTCCCGTGTTTTGCAAAGATATTCCACGAGTGATTTGCTCAGCTTCGCACTGATGCAAGTTCGTGTTTGCTGATTACCTGCAATGCCTTCTCCCAGTCACTTTCGCCGATGATCACGAGACCCACAAACGATATTCTGGCCGTGTATGTGCAGCCCTCGTCGCGGTTTCTGCAGAGTGGCTAGCAGGGGTCCAGTGGCAATGGCAAACAAGGCCGTCGACATAGGACAACCTTGTCGCACCCAATTTGTGAACCCAGGTTGTCTGGTTAACTGACCATTAATCGTGATTTTTGAGGTGCTGTTTTTCGAGGTGCTGTTCTTCAAAATTCTACCAGCGATGTCGGCAAAACACTTGGGAAAATCCAGTACGGTCATTGTTTCAAGAAGGCACTGATGGCTCACCTATCGAAAGCATTCTCAAAGTCGAGCGATATACAGCGCACTGAAAAAATGGCTCTGAGCACTATGGGACTTAACTTCTGAGATCATCAGTGCCCTAGAACTTAGAACTACTTAAACCTAACTAACCTAAGGATATCACACACATCCATGTCCGAGGCAGGGTCGAACCTGCGACCGTAGCGGTCACGCGGTTCCTCCAGAGTGTAGCGCCTAGAACCTCTCGGCCACTCCGGCCGGGTACAGCACACTGATGCCTGGGAACATGTGTCGTAGCTAGAACGTGTCTGTATTCATAGACAGTTTGAATAATTGATCTGTGTCTACCTGCACTAGTTTGATATGGGCCAGACGAACTGGCCTTACGTTTTTTACTGTGCACTGTGTGGGTGCTTCGGAACTAGCACCACGATTCCTTCAAAAAATTCCTTTGAAATTTTTCCGTCAGAATTCATTATTTCATTACACACTACGAGCTGTTTTTGTCCTCCACAACCTGCTATAAGTCTGCCGGGAGGCCCTCGGGCCCCGGCAGTTTCCTTTTGGGACTCTGCACAACTGTGGTTCAATAGAAGTCTTCTGAGGATGGACATGGTCTGTTTCGAGAATCTGCTGTCTATAACAGAAGATGGAACTAGCAAGTGCAATACAGTCATGAGGGAGCCTATCTCACCTTCTCGAAGGTGAGAATTAAATCATATATATTGAATGTTTTGTGATCATACCAACCTAGATCACTTATAAAATAGCAGTACATGCCCTGGAGAATCTGCTGTCTATAACAGAAGATGGAACTAGCAAGTGCAATACAGTCATGAGGGAGCCTATCTCACCTTCTCGAAGGTGAGAATTAAATCATATATTTGTATGTTTTGTGATCATACCAACCTAGATCACTTATAAAATAGCAGTACATGCCCTGTTATGTTCCAGCCTGGTTGTAACATTACGTTTCCTGGCGACTGGGGAATGATTTAAGTGTCTGGGTTTTAGTCACATAATAGCACAGACCACCATTTTATACGTTGTTGTGGGTGTATCCATTGCAGTTTGCAACACTTTGAAGGATTAACTAGTTCTCGCATAATTTCTAGTTCCGATACGAGCATATCTTGCTAGTGGTGAAATAAACCGACATTGTGCTTCTATATGTGGCTAGAAAACAGCGTGATATGTTCTGAGTTCGGAACGCAGCAGGTGAATACTTTGTTGTAAAATCATTTAAGTTTCATCATCCCTCTAGTGGTGACAAACTTCGATACATCAAATTTTATTTTGCTTGATTCACAATCTCTGCCCAAAACAAAACTTTATGACCCATCATATCAAGTTTTAATGCTGTTACATGTGGTTAAAATGATAGTTAAGATCTCTGGTGCTTTGTTAGCCGAGACAGTAGTGAGTGGATTGCAGTCCTGGGTCCCAGTCCAATACAAAACCACGTAGTCTGAAGTTGAATTTTGACTTTGGAAATGTCATTTATTTTAATGAACTTGAGCTTACAAGCACTGAGGACTGTCACCTCTGGTAACAGATTTTCTGATATTTACGTTATTGTGGAATTGATTTTCATATGGACGATAACTGTAAAGGGCAGTTTTCTCTAGTGGTCTGTTGTAGTAATAATATTGTGTAGTGAAACGACTGTATCAGAAAGAGAGCAGACAAACTGCAAGACCGTTAGGTTATGTGGCTGCATACAAACCAGGTGGAACACAGTTCAGGTCATTTGGCTGCTTCTGAGCATGATAACACATGCATATAAATTGGACAGGCACGACACTCATCTGGTTGTGAAAAAAAATTTTAATGTTATTAATATGATACTTCGATCATCAAACAGCATTCACAGCATGTTTTAAAACCTGGCCTTTGAAAGGTACAGATAACTAAATGGTTGACAGCGTGTTTCTAAGGAGGAGGAATTCAGTACAGCAGGCAGTGCAGCAAGGTGGAACTAGTGACTTGACAACACAAAGAGGCTGTGGCAGTGCAACAGTTACTCATCATAAAAGTATTACCACATAAATCTAAATAATACGGTTCACAGAAATTTAAGTATTTTTCGAACGAGGGTCCTCCCTTTGTAGGCACACATGAAACCATGAGGCAGTTAAAGTAAGCTGTGTCATAGCCCAGAGCCCAGTCACGGAAAAACGAACACTGATGTACTGGTGTGTGTGTGTGTGTGTGTGTGTGTGTGTGTGTGTGTAGAGGGGAGGGGTTATGAGCAATGTTTGTGACTGATGGTGTATTAAGTTGTGCTGTGGACTTGCTACTGAAATAAAATTAAGTTTGTCCTCCATATACAGTAGATGTGAATGGTAAATTCCATGAGAACTAATGTCTAGAAGGCCTGGCATGGATACAAGTGGAGGAGGATGAACATGGGATCATGAGACATCCTCCCTGAAAAGTAGGAAAGCACTGTATCACTTCACTGTATGAATTAAAAAATAATTCTGCTTGCATGCCGTTGTATCCATCTTATTTTAATTATTATTAAAATTCTAAGAATTTTAGTGTGAAACTAAGTGTAATTTTTGAGGGGGAGGGGGAGTGAAATCAGTGAAAGATCGCAGCAGCTCCAGAACCGAACATTGTATATGTGTCTGCAACTGACACCCAATAGTGTGGGAAGTATGAGGCAGTGAATTAGGTTAAGATCACTAATTACAGCATGGATCTAATACACATCAACAAGAGAACTTGTAAAATATAGACAAATAGTTCTACTGGTGTAACTGAACTTTGGTAACGTAGACGTATGGTTTTTTCCAGTTACTGTAAAATTTTACCATGAGTGAAAGGTGTGGGCTCTGTCGTAGGTTTGTGAGTAGTGGATTACGGTGTGGGATTTGTACAAAGTATTTTTATTTGGGGGAATGCAGTGGGGAAGCCAGTGGTCATTTTAGGGAGATTTTCTCCTGGGAATGTAGAATCTGTAGTAGAAACAAGTTAATAGAGGAGCAGGACCGTAAGATCTGTGCCCTTCAGGTCCAGTTACAATGCGCAAAGGAAGAACTAGATAGGTTGAGGAGGGTGAAGGGTGGTGGGGAATGGGAACTGGCAGTTGGCAAGAAGGTAGCTAGGAAGAGGAGGTATTCAGACAGTTTTACTTTGCATACATGCAATAGATACAACCAACTGTCAGAGTTGAATGGGGAGGAGCCTCGTGTAGCCGTAGATGTAGGTAACTTGCAGCAGTCCTCAGCAATTAGGTGGCCTAGGTTAGTTGCAAAGTCTAGCAGAAAGAAGGTTCTGCTGCTAGGTAGTTCCCACAGTAGAGGTGTGGGCCAGCAGTTGCAGGAAGTGTTGGGGAGTGAGTACCAGGTCACCAGCATTGTGAAGCCTAGTGCAGGGTTGGCTCAGGTGACTGAAAGCATAGGGGAGTTATGTAAGAATTTTACGAAAGAGGATCAGGTAGTGATAGTGGGTGGAGCAGGGAACAGTCTCGATAGGGACGGGGAATATGATGTTAGTGGTGACTTGGTTAAGATAGCTACTCAAACTGGTGGCACTAATGTGCATTTCGTGCAACTGTTTCAGCGTCATGATCGGCCTCACCTTAATGCGGCTGTGAGGCGCGTTAATGTGGGGCTGGGAAGGGCACTGATGGCGGAGGGCATGGATCACATCTCAGTGGTGCCAGTTGGGTCTATCAGTAGATCAGGTTTCACTAGGCATGGCCTGCACCTCAAAAGGTATGGGAAGGGGAGGCTGGCTAAGCTTATAGGTGACAGTGTAGTGGGTGGTGGTGGTGGTAGTGGTATCACTCATGGAAAAATTCCTGTAGTAGTTGGTGATAGAGCTGCACCTACACTCCTGGAAATTGAAATAAGAACACCGTGAATTCATTGTCCCAGAAAGGGGAAACTTTATTGACACATTCCTGGGGTCAGATACATCACATGATCACACTGACAGAACCACAGGCACATAGACACAGGCAACAGAGCATGCACAATGTCGGCACTAGTACAGTGTATATCCACCTTTCGCAGCAATACAGGCTGCTATTCTCCCATGGAGACGATCGTAGAGATGCTGGATGTAGTCCTGTGGAACGGCTTGCCATGCCATTTCCACCTGGCGCCTCAGTTGGACCAGCGTTCGTGCTGGACGTGCAGACCGCGTGAGACGACGCTTCATCCAGTCCCAAACATGCTCAATGGGGGACAGATCCGGAGATCTTGCTGGCCAGGGTAGTTGACTTACACCTTCTAGAGCACGTTGGGTGGCACGGGATACATGCGGACGTGCATTGTCCTGTTGGAACAGCAAGTTCCCTTGCCGGTCTAGGAATGGTAGAACGATGGGTTCGATGACGGTTTGGATGTACCGTGCACTATTCAGTGTCCCCTCGACGATCACCAGTGGTGTACGGCCAGTGTAGGAGATCGCTCCCCACACCATGATGCCGGGTGTTGGCCCTGTGTGCCTCGGTCGTATGCAGTCCTGATTGTGGCGCTCACCTGCACGGCGCCAAACACGCATACGACCATCATTGGCACCAAGGCAGAAGCGACTCTCATCGCTGAAGACGACACGTCTCCATTCGTCCCTCCATTCACGCCTGTCGCGACACCACTGGAGGCGGGCTGCACGATGTTGGGGCGTGAGCGGAAGACGGCCTAACGGTGTGCGGGACCGTAGCCCAGCTTCATGGAGACGGTTGCGAATGGTCCTCGCCGATATCCCAGGAGCAACAGTGTCCCTAATTTGCTGGGAAGTGGCGGTGCGGTCCCCTACGGCACTGCGTGGGATCCTACGGTCTTGGCATGCATCCGTGCGTCGCTGCGGTCCGGTCCCAGGTCGACGGGCACGTGCACCTTCCGCCGACCACTGGCGACAACATCGATGTACTGTGGAGACCTCACGCCCCACGTGTTGAGCAATTCGGCGGTACGTCCACCTGGCCTCCCGCATGCCCACTATACGCCCTCGCTCAAAGTCCGTCAACTGCACATGCGGTTCACGTCCACGCTGTCGCGGCATGCTACCAGTGTTAAAGACTGCGATGGAGCTCTGTATGCCACGGCAAACTGGCTGACACTGACGACGGCGGTGCACAAATGCTGCGCAGCTAGCGCCATTCGACGGCCAACACCGCGGTTCCTGGTGTGTCCGCTGTGCCGTGCGTGTGATCATTGCTTGTACAGCCCTCTCGCAGTGTCCGGAGCAAGTATGGTGGGTCTGACACACCGGTGTCAATGTGTTCTTTTTTCCATTTCCAGGAGTGTATTTTAGACTGAAGTCAGCTGATAGGTATACCTGCTTAAAGGAAGTGCCTTTAACTAAGGGCTCACCTCCAGAGGATGTAATGTTTCCAAGTAGAGAAGGAATTAGCATATTCATCAAAATATAAGAGTTATTAGAGATAAAGTTAGTGAACTGCTAATAGATGTTAACTCTGAAATTATTGGTATATCAGAGCACCACTTAAATAATTTGATAATTCAGAGGCTTCCTTTATCAGGCTACAGATTAGCTGGCTGTTTCTCAAGGAGTTCCTTGCGGGGTGGGGGAGTGGCTCTGTATGTAAAAAACAGTATTTCATTTGAGTCCATAGACGTATCACGAGACTGCACTGAACAGATATTTGAAAGTTGTGCAGCATTAGTTGAATTTAGTGAAATTAAACTTCTAATTGCTGTTGTTTATAGGTCCCTTAACTCCGACTTCAAAGCATTTTGGCTTAAGCTAGAGAGGGTTCTCGATTCACTTTGTAGGAAGTACCAGAAAGTAGTTAAATGTGGTGACTTCACTATTAATTTTGTACATGATTGTGCAAGAAAAAGGATGCTGGTAGATCTCCTAAATTCATATGATCTGATGCAAACTGTGTAATTTCCAACTAGGGTGCAGGGGAACAGTAGCACAGTCATAGACAATATTTTTATTCATTCTTCATTACTAGATGGGCATTCTTTTAGAAAAAGGGTGAATGGCCTTTCAGACTGTGGTGTCACCGCCAGATACCACACTTGCTAGGTGGTAGCCTTTAAATCGGCCGCGGTCCGTTAGTATACGTCGGACCCGCGTGTTGCCACTATCAGCGATTGCAGACCAAGCGCCGCCACACGGCAGGTCTAGAGAAACTTCCTAGCACTCGCCCCAGTTGTACAACCGACTTTGCTAGCGATGGTTCACTGACAAAATACGCTCTCATTTGCCGAGGCGATAGTTTAGGATAGCCTTCAGCTACGTCATTTGCTACGACCTAGCAAGGCGCCATTATCAGTTACTATTGATATTGAATCATGTACCGTCAATACCGACGTTCATCATTAACGGATTAAAGTTAAGTATTCCATTGTCCTGTTCCAGACCTCACGCTAGCCTGCGTGAGCTAAAACGTTTGCATTTCGGCCTCCTCCTAGTAACACGGTGTTGGCTCTCCTGCCAAACAAAACACAGACCATGATGCTCAAATTTTAACACTAAAAGGTTTTTGTACTCAAACCAATGTCGTATTTAATTACAAACTACGTAGGAAAGTTAATCCAACAGCAGTAGAGAGTTTTTTGAAAATTTGTCAAGGAACAAGAGTGGCAAGATGCTTATAGTGCCGATAATATAGATGATAAATAGAATGCTTTCCATAACACATTTCTCATGCTCTTTGAGAGTTGCTTTCCATTAGAACATTCTAAATGGGGTACTAGCAGTAATGGACAGTCCGGTTGGCTGACTAGTGGGATAAGGATATCATGTAGAACAAAGTGGGAATTATATCAAAATGTTAGAAGTAGTAACAATCAAGCTACAGTATCCCACTACAAACAGTATTGTAAGGTGTTTAAAAATGTTATTAGCAAGACAAAAAATATGTGGTATGCAAATAGAATATCTAATTCACAGGATAAAATTAAAGCCATATGGTCAGTTGTGAAGGAAGTGTCTGGTCAGCAGCACAAGGCTGATGATATAAAGTCAGTTTGCAGTAAAAATATTTCTGTTACTGATAAATCAGATATATGTACAGTATTTAACAATCATTTTCGGAGCATTGGTGGTGGATTAAATAAAAATTTAGTTTCTACAGGAAATCATAAATTTCTTAGCAAATGCCTTTCCGAGATTGACGTCTGAAATACTCCTCTGTGATACAGACAAGAGGGAGATTGAGTCAATAATTAAATCACTGAAGACTAAGGACTCTCATGGTTATGATGGAGTGTCTAGCAGAATATTAAAGTACTGTGCTGCACATGTTAGCCCTGTATTTAGCCATATTTGTAAGTTTTCCTTTAGGAATGGTCAGTTTCCTGAGTGATTAAAGTACTCAGTAATAAAGCCGCTTTATAAAAAGGGAGAAAGGGATAATGTAGATAATTTTAGACCTATTTCTACGCCATCAGTGTTTGAAAAAGTTATTGAAAAGGCTGTGTATGTAAGGTTAAATCATCATTTTATATCACACGATTTGCTATTAAATGTACAGTTCGGCTTTAGAAGTCGTTTGACAACTGAAAATGCTATATTCTCTTTTCTCTGTGAGGTGCTGGATCGGCTAAACAAAAAGTTTCGAACGCTTGGCGTATTTTTTGATTTAACAAAGGCATTTGACTGTGTTGATCTCACAATATTGCTCCAGAAGTTGGACCATTACAGAATAAGGGGAGTAGCTCACAATTGGTTCACCTCTTACTTTAGCAACAGGTAGCAAAATGTCATTATTCACAATGTTGATAATGGCCATGATGTGGGATCTGAGTGGGGTACTGTCAAGTGGGGGGTGCCACAGGGATCAGTGTTGGGGTCGCTCCTTTTCCTTATTTATATAAATGATATGCCCTATACTATTATGGGTAACTCTAAAATATTTCTGTTTGCTGATGACACTAGCATGGTAATAAAGGATGTTGTGTGCAACATTGACTCGGTTTCAAGCAGTGCAGTACATGACCTCAGTTCATGGCTTGTAGAAAATAAACTAACGTTGAATCACAGTAAGACTCAGTTTTTACAGTTCCTAACACACAATTCAACAAAACCTGACGTTTTAATCTCACAGAACGGGCATATGATTAGTGAAACTAAACAGTTCAAATTCCTAGGTGTTCAGATAGATAGTAAGCTGTCGTGGAAAGGCCATGTTCAGGATCTTGTTCAAAGACTTAATACTGCCATTTTCACTATTTGAATGGTATCGAAAGTGAGTGATACTTCGACACGTAAATTAGTCTACTTTGCTTATTTTCATTCACTTACGTTGTATGGTATTATGTTTTGGGGTAACTCTTCCCATTCTAGAAGGATATTTTTGGCTCAGAAACAGGCGGTTCGGGCAATAAGTGGTGTGATTTCACGAACCTGTTGTCGACCTCTGTTCACGAGTCTGGGTATTTTGACATTGGCCTCTCAATATGTATATTTCTTATTGTCGTTTCTTGTTACCAATATTAGTTTATTTCCAACAATAAGCAGCTTTCACTCGGCTAATACTCGGCAGAAATCAAACCTCCATTTGGATCGGACTTCCTTAACTCTTGTGCAAAAAGGTGTGCAGTATACTGCTGCATCCATTTTCAATAAGCTGCCACTCGAATTCAAAAATCTTAGCAGTAATCCACGCGCTTTCAAATAGAAACTGAAGAGTTTCCTCATGGGTCACTCCTTCTATTCTGTCGCGGAGTTCCTTGAAAAATTATGATTCTCATTGTATTGCTGATAGCGTTTGCTTAAACTTATGGACTGATTTTCTTTCAGGTTCATGAACATTTATTTTTATCCGTTATTACTTTTATGTTGTAAGTTCATGTACCGACACGTTCCATGACCTTGGAGATTTGCTCCTCAATTTGGTCCTACAGAACTTGACATGTAAATAAATAAATAAAGAATACTGTTAGTAAAAAGATTACCGTTAATAAAAACTTTTTCAAACTTAAGAGCCTGTGTCATTTCCCACAGGGTGCAGAACGAGTTTGGAGTGATGTTTTAAGTTTTTTCAAGAACATAAATAACAATTCTAATATCTTCATTGTTTCAAACATGAATTTTCATGTTAGTCTTTATTGAATAAAAGAAAAACACACTGAATGATTTACAATACTGGCTACAAGTTCATTAAAACTGGTTCACGGAACACACGTAGTGTCATGTCAAACACAATATTTCCAATATGCAAATTGCACATAAAATACTACATAAGTATTAAAATCTAGCTGAAAAATAAATGATAATTTATCAGTGTTAATAGCTATTAGACTTGTATGGACATATGTTATTGTAAGATAGTGCAAAAAGAAAGGAAACTCTGGTTCCAGAGCCTCATTAATGCTCACCGACTATCAGAGGTGGAAAGCAACAACAATAGATGGGATATATATATAATGTCATAGTGAGTGTCACAGTAGAATGAAAGTCTGTAGTGTTCACTGGGTGGCTATAGTAAAACCATAGAGCAATCGAGACAGGCAGACAGGGGAGGGATACTTGTTCATAGAAGACACAGTAAAGCATGGTATTCTGTGTGTCATAGAAGGGAATGTATCCTAGTACCCCGTGAACTTTATGTAATGGCTGAATAGAGAGAACAAAATGAGGTGGGAAGACTCAATTTTATGAGACCAGCCAGAACTGCCATGAGGATTGGTTCTAGTCTCGTGAGGTGGCCTCACGCTGCGAGAGGTGTGAGCAGCCATACACTGGAGCACCAGTGCTTACTTCACCTGGTCTTCTGAACATCTTCCATACAAGCTCTGACAGCAGACCATTATTATTTTTATGTAACGTGCCTTTAGATCAATTAGAATCTTCCATGTAGAGTTTGGATTAGGAGAAAACGAAGAATTATGTTGGTTACTGATATATGGCTTGAATGTAGAAAAAAGTGACAGACAACTATGCAACAATCAAAGCTGTAGTACTGAGGTGTGAATAGTGATTACTCTGATAGTCTGCTTTACTACATGAAGAAAATTCCGCAGGTCAACACCAGCAATCTAAAATTATAAATATGTTGTCGCCCTCCTATAATCATTCTGCAGTACACTACCTTGCTCTAGGTGTTGGTTGTAAGTGACTGTGACTTACTCGGTCTCATCTTTATGCAGCGCGGCACCATTCAAATGTGTCTCATTGTCATCTGCCACAGAGGCACTGAACATATTTAAACGCTACTTTATGTGAACAGGCTTACAGCAACCTGTACAGGCTGCCGGCTGCAAACTACACATATCACAGTGTCTGAGCCCTTGCTGGGAAATACAGCTTTGTGCCCACAGCAGAATGGGCCATGCTCTATTCGCACAGTGAGTGTACCATTTGTACTGACAGTTGATGCCAAAACCTAAACAAGCCCTTTATGTATACATGTAGTTTAACAGAATAATATCTACAAACTGGCTCTTTGAAGATTTTTGTTCGCTAACATTCCTGGCAATGAACTGGGTTCAGTTTAGGGATTCACTGACTCTGATACAGAAGGGCAATGATAGCATTGTGAGCTATCATGAAACGACTGTCTACGATGGTGTATTTTATGGCAGAGACACATCTAAAGAAACTCAGTGGCAAAATTTATAGAGTTGGAAATACGCACACACACACATCCAGAACCGAGAGACATGAGTGACTGGGCTGTCTCACACTAACCTGATTTTTGGTGGTGGATCATACAGCAGCGGGCTCACTTCGATCAAGTCTTGTGGCTGCTTCAACATGGCATCCGCCCACCCCTGAGTGGCCATCACCTCACGGGTTCGTGTCTTCATAAATTCGATGGCGGCCCGCCTGAGGTCGCTGCAGGAGTGTCGGACTGCGAGGGCGGCTGCGGCCGCCGCGGTCTCCACGGTCAGCTGGGCGGCCACCTGCCGCTCGCACTCCGCCTTCAGCCCTGACACGCCGTACTTGTCCGCTGCGGCCAGCAGCTGGGTGGCCATCGCGGGCAGCTGCGGGGCCCGCAGGGTGTACAGGTAGGAGACCAGCTGCCTCAGCACGGGGCCCCCCACGTCGGCAATGCTCACCACGCCAGTGCTCGACTCGAGGGTGTCGTGGGTGAACATGGCGGCGAACACGGGGCTCCTGTCGACCAGGACGGCCCTGTGCACCACCAGCCGCGTGTCGCCAGCCACGAGCGTCACCATGGCGTCGTCCCCGGCGTCCAGGAGGGCACCCAGGTCCACGGCCACCATCTCCGTGACGTCCTTAACTGCTTCCATTGCTGACGATTCTGAAACACGACATCATCGAGCAGCCCTTTCAGCTTACAGGTGACTGTCGATACTTCTACTGGCAACAGACACACCTGTCTCCAGTGACAGTTGATAAATATGGTCTGTCATCAGTGAGTTCCAGCACTATCACTCCCTTTCTGTCAGACTGATGGCATTGGTGAATAAGTGCAATTCTTTAATAATACCGTTTTCAAGAGTTTTCTTTCAGCTCATTTTATTAGGAGAACAAGCTCCATAAGCGGCAAAGACGTTATTTCCATAATTCTTTCTACAGTGCAATGGTGCTTGGTCTGGAAATTGTTCGAAATGGACATCTACCAAAAGACTAAAAAGGTTGTTAACAACTATGGTAGTACTTTATTCAACGAAATATTCTCTTTATGTCTCCTGTTATTCAAGAAAACAACAGTTAACAAGCAGTCATTCGTGTACCCTTGCAGGAGTTGTTTCACACAAGGGATCAACGAGTGTGGGGGCCATGCCACCTTTATATCGCTCCCATCTGAAGCCTGTGTATTGGGAGAACGACTCATGCATGTACAGTGGCAGGTGGTCTGAAGCAGGTTCAGTTGAGAACGTAGTTCTGATTCTCATCCACCAGAGTACAGCAGTGGACAGACACATTCAACAAACAAGTGAACAGAATGTTTTTCTGAGTTGTTCCGTTTATTTCTTGAAGAAATTTATGTTTATTTATGTTTTTTACAGTTTTGTATACGTTTTTAGCATTGTGAATGATGCGTGAATGTGCTCTAAAGTAAATATATAGATCATTGTTATACTGATAAACGCCATACGAACTAGCGTGACAGATTTTTAAGACGCTGTGAATGCACACGACAGGGAACTTTGTTGCCCAGATTTTGCATGTGTTCGCCCCTGACAAACAACTTACATAGAAACTGAGAGTGGAACTGTACGCAAAAATGGATAACGCTAGATTTAAATGTGGCCCTGTCACCCCTAATTAATCTGCAGTGGTAGTGTTGGTGACAAATCACACCTATTTTTACTTCCAAATATGAATGATCACGGACACTTAAGAGTCTTCAATGACATCAAACACAGACACAAAAATAAAATAAAGCGAAAAAGTGAATTCAGGAAACAACTACTGAAAGTAAAGCCTCTACTGAATCACAACAATTTTATTATAACCTTCAGATCAATGCTGAATAAAACACAATGAACAATTTACAAATTACCCTCCCAACTAGCATTGGCAGTGAACTGTGTTAATCGGTTCAAATGCGATTTCTCATAACTTGGCTGACCGACTGACATCGACACAAAACGCAAAATTCGAAGAACCTCCACCCCAAAGTATCGTGAAGCCTCTGTGGAAACGGCAATTGCACGTGATCCAACTATTTAACGTTACTCCTAACACAGGCCGAAGCGGGAGCGATCTCACCGTAATATCCCTGTTGCAGCGGTGGTCTCCGACGCCGACGGCGTCTCAGAAAGTACACTCCTGCAATACTCGGACAACAGACCGCTGTCCGTAAACTTCTCTAATTACGACAGTCTTCCCCGCACCAAAGAGCTGGTGCGGCTAACGTCGTCTCAGAACGAGACACCAAAACGGGAGACGACTTGGCTAACGTCCTCTCAGTACAAAAGCCCAGAACGGAAGACCTCGACAGAGAGTCGAGCAAGATCGCTCTTCACCTCTGTTGTCCCACCTCAACTTTTACCGAGTGAAACACATCGCGAGACACGCTCAAAATACCCTGTTTTCAAGTGCCGTCCAATGTATGGCCTGGGAATCTAACTCTTTTCCAAAGTTCTTCCCTTTCTACAAAATTACACGAGTAATCTCCGCCCAAACCAGCTGGGAAGAAGCACACGTGCAGGCAACAAAAATTTTACTGGAATTTTTCTCGTAAGATACCACTCGTAATTTTCCCGACAAAATTCCCCGTCGTAACGAACACAGACTCCTGCAATGAAAGTTTTGTTATTCGGAACTCCTGGCCTGCTCCACTTGAGTTACTCGAAGGCGTAAAAGTAGTGGGACATAGGCGAGGGCACGCACAGGAAAGCCCATCCAGCTACCTACTGCTCTGACCTGGTAAACACTTTAGCACCTGCAGCCGCGCGTCCCTCAGAGGCTGGCGGCAGCTGTGGCCTCTCTAAACGGATCACAGAACTTCCCCAGTTCAACATTTATGCCGTCAGGCTGCGGCCTTCGGCGGCTGGCCGGGGAGGTAGCCAAGCTCTGTCTCGCATACTGCATTTCTGCAAAATTTTATGATAAAGAAATCGCTTAATTCTCACTGTATTACCAAGCCTGCGTGCCGATGTGTTCCCACATAGATTTCCTACATCGTAATTTAGAGTATTTACCAACTACTTATCTACAAAGCGACTGCACTGATGTCAGTCGTTTTTATTGACCTAAAGTGCTCGCAAAGTGATTATAGTCACGTTAAACGGACTCATGTAAGGTGCAAGACCGATGCCACCTTACGTAGCCCCATACTCCAAGACAATTTTGGAGTACAGGTGATCCTCCTGTATTACAAAATTAGTATGATCATTTTAACGATTCAAAATCGTTTCGAGAGTGTTATCCACGGACAACTGACTGCCAGCTGCCCTTTCTCAATCATTGTTTCACTCATTACTGGGATAATGCCTTCGATGATGGAATTTACACTTACTGACGTGGTCATTAATTTTTCTTATTGCTTATTGTATTTCATCTACCAATTATGAACAGTTCATGACCAGAGTAAAAGAGGGAAATGTAAAATATAAGGTCTCACGTCGCAAGATCAATCTACGTAGGTATGCACTTTCGTGCTTTTCATCTGAATCGCAAACCCATGATTTTGATTGAAGGTCCAATGAAAACTCAAACATCCATCCCTATACAATTTGAAATAAATAAACTTTTTTATAACCTAAATCTAAATCAAGAGTGACAGTAGTGTCTTGGTCGTTCTTCTGCAACTAAAGTGAGGCAAATAGCCATTACTATAGTTTGTAAACACATTACGTGTCACTGTTGCTGGACATTTATTTGTTTGTGATATGTCTTAATTACACAATCCTGCTCATGTCTGCCCAAGTCCAGTGCTTGTCTGGTGTACATTCGTGCAAAGCCACATACCAGCAAAATTGGCAAAGTTCGATCGATATTTATCTAATAATGAACGACCACGTAAGTACTTTGTGTATTAACCTAACATATACACTCAAACCATGGAAATGTGGATAAAATGTACAAGTGAAATAAAATGACAAATAAAATCGCACTTAAAAATGGTTCAAATGGCTCTGAGCACTATGGGACTTAACTGCTGAGGTCATCAGTCCCCTAGAATTTAGAACTACTTAAACCTAACTAACCTAAGGACATCACACACATCCATACCCGAGGCAAGATTCGAACCTGCAACCGTAGTGGTCGCGCGGTTCCAGACTTTCAGACTGTAGCACCTAGAACCGCTCGGCAACCCCGGCCAGCAAAATCGCATTTATAAGACCTAGATTGTCTCAGATTATCAAACATAAGAGTTGTAAACAAAATATAATTGATTTCAGGATTGGCTGAGTGTCGGAGGTTTATTTATTTATTTATTTTGTATTGTGTTTATGAGGGACAGCTTCGCCACATTGGTGTCTCATTGTTTGTAGCTACGCACACACTTGTTGGTAATGTTTATGTGGCAGGAATGGGAGGAAGAGTGAAACTGGTGAGTACGACCAGGATTACATGAGACCCGAGCGAGACCAACAATGGTAGCGAGATGTCACCTTGGCGACCAATATCTTCTTGATGCAGAGCCAACAGTACCAACTGTGTGGACCACAGTACTGCTGCATGTAGTGAGGTACTTTCCAGCCCGACCACTGGAAGGACCACTGTCTCATTAGAGGTCGGCGTCGATGTCCCTCACACGAGAGACCGGCGTTCGTGTGATTTGTCCTCATCAGCAGAGACCTGATGCAGACAGGCCGCAAGACAGAACTACTCCTTTTGCTAGTGGTGGGTAAGGAGGATATCCCATAAGATGTGAGCCACTGTCTAGCTCAGGTCCTAAGTGAAGGTGCCGTAAGACACAAAGAGATTCTGCAGTAATGTTGCACTGCCAAACACAGCGAGTTTCACCGATGATGCTTCTTCCAACTGGCCTCCCATCCACTGTGTACACACTGGGACCAGGTGTATCCCAGCTGCACGTCACAGACCTCTGCGTATCACCTTTTAGTGAGTGGAAGATGTACCACAGGCTCTGTCGACCCAGGAGTTGGTCTGCATTCCATCCTACAGCTGTTCTCTCATCTCTTGATTACCACCATCCTCATTCCCATGCTGTCCAAAGTGTGGTGTGCCAATTTTCGTGTCGCCTCATTTCACCTCATCTGAATTATGCTGAACACATTACCATAATGACATTACATAAGGAAAATGTTTTTCTACAGTAATGTCTGACAAGAAATACATATTGGTCATATACAAAAATTTTGAATATATTAATTATCTTTCAATGTAATTAAATACAAAATGACTTTTTAGATAAAACATCCACACAGAAAAACAGGGTATATATCTTACGCTTTTCCTTAATCTCACATTAGAACAAACGAAACCTTCTAATAAGAAATCGTAATTTAGTATCAATTTTTTATCAGACTTGAGTGGAAAGGGAATCTCTGGATTGAGGTGATCGGGTTTCCATCTCCTTTCCAACTAACACATAGAGATGGCCACCTCTACAAACTGTGTAAATTTTAAAAAAGTGTTTTATATACCACCCTGTTGTAACCTCCTAAAGATAAATAATATTTATAATAACCTCCAAACAGTAAAAAATTTAACCATAACATTGACATTTAGTGTAACCTCCCAAAGATAATTATATAATAACCTCCCAACAGTAAAAAATATAATAATATAATCCACATTCACTTTAACTACCCAACAGATAAATTCCGTAACCTACCAATAATAAAAATGTGACTAACCTCCTAATTAAATTGTGACTCACCTATAATCTTTCAATAATTGAGTGTGAATTTAAACTGGTAAATTTTGGACATCAGCAGTGCTGCGTCATGGCCCTGAAAGATCATACTGATTAAATTGAAAATTCTTACCTCGATAAGGTCGCTGGATAACGCATATATATCTGCTCCTATAAGAAATTTTTCTGGCACAATGCAGTGCAATGCTGGCTGATGGATTTGTCATGTACAAAAAGAAACAACTGATTGTTCTTTACAGTAATCGGGATCACCATGGATTGGAGAAATTAGTAAATTCTTTAAATTGAGATGAATAATTGTCAAAAGTTAATTTTTGTAAGAAAGATTATTATTAAGAGATTTTTTAAAAAAAACATTTTCATGGGACTTGATATGACAATAGTATAGTATATATGCACAGTTGAACAGAATGGACAGTGTCTTGAAAGGAGGGTATAAGATGAACATTAACAAAAGCAAAATGAGGATAATGGAATGTAGTCGAATTAAATCGGGTGATGCTGAGGGAATTAGATTAGGAAATGAGACACTTAAAGTAGTAAAGGAGTTTTGCTGTTTGGGGAGCAAAATAACTGATGATGGTCTAAATAGACAAAGTAGAGAGGATATAAAATGTAGACTTGCAATGGCAAGGAAAGTGTTTCTGTAGAAGAGAAATTTGTTGACATCTAGTATTGATTTAAGTGTCAGGAAGTCGTTTCTGAAAGTATTTGTATGGAGTGTAGCCATGTATGGAAGTGAAACATGGACGATAAATAGTTTAGACAAGAAGAGAATAGAAGCTTTCGATATGTGGTGCTACAGAGAATGCTGAAGATTAGACGGGTAGATCACATAACTAATGAGGAGGTATTGAATAGAATTGGGCAGATGAGGAGTATGTGGCACAGCTTGACTAGAAGAAGGGATCGGTTGGTTGGACATGTTCCGAGGCATCAAGGGATCACCAATTTAGTACTGGAGGGCAGCGTGGAGGGTAAAAATCGTATAGGGAGACCAAGAGATGAATACACTAAGCGGATTCAGAAGGATGTAGGCTGCAGTAGGTACTGGAAGATGATGAAGCTTGCTCAGGATGGAGTAGCATGGAGAGCTGCATCAAACCAGTATCAGGACTGAAGACCACAACAACAACCACATATGCGCGAGGCTGCTTTTACCTTATACTACAACGCTCAGGCACCACCATCGTCCTACATGACCGGCCCAGCCAACTCGATACACCAGACTGCTAGCAACTACTTACTCCTACTGCTATACAGTTCCTCCTACATCTAACACTGCTCTTTCGTGCCGGCCGCGGTGGTCTAGCGGTTCTAGGCGCTCAGTCCAGAACCGCGCGACTGCTACGGTCGCAGGTTCGAATCCTGCCTCAGGCGTGGTTGTGTGTGATGTCCTTAAATTGGTTAGGTTTAAGTAGTTCTAAGTTCTAGGGGATTGATGACCACAGATGTTAAGTCCCATAGTGCTCAGAGCCATTTGAACCATTTGCTCTCTGGTCTGAGATTCTCTTATAGCTTACATATCCCAGGCAGCGGGCGAGCAATCCATCGAAATTACATCTGCTCGAGTGTGTTAGCAACAAATTCCTTAATCATGGACCTCTTACATAACCCTCCACTGGGGGGCAAAAATTTGGCAGCAATGGTGAGTCAATTGGACTTGCCATGAGCAACTACATTATTGGTAAGTGCAGAAAATATTAAGAAATGAAATAGAGTGCACACGCATTGAGTTCAGAAC
The DNA here is from genome assembly GCF_023898315.1 of Schistocerca nitens. NCBI lineage: Eukaryota > Metazoa > Arthropoda > Insecta > Orthoptera > Acrididae > Schistocerca > Schistocerca nitens. The sequence goes on along the minus strand of NC_064624.1, from coordinate 38,464,222 downwards.
ATATTAAGAAATGACAAAATGTATATGCAATGAGTACAAAATATATTAACAAATGACAAAGTGCACACGCACTGTAAAAGCCTTTAGCATTTTTACATGAATTAAACACATCAAGGAGTGAAATAAAGTGCACACTGTAATATCCTTAGCATACTTACAAGAACTAGGAAAGGAATGGGAAGGATAGCTGCACTGAAAGTCCATATCTTTCTACAGAAGCACAACACCAAGTGAGACAATCTGAAGTTCTCTTCCCTGAAGTATTTATCAGTGTAGCCAAGACACTGAAATGTTGTACTAATATTGTATGTTATCATTTTGGTAGTACATTAGGTACACCAAACAGTAGGACCATAATAACGTCTCCTTCGGTCAGAGTGGTGGACAGCTTGATGTATCAACACCACATTCTTGTTGATTCCATACTCTTACATCAACGTAGAATTAGTGTAAGAACCACATATAGTGCTCCATGATCATGAGGATGGACAGGACATACAGATATTGCAGTAATTGGTAGTAATTAGGTCAGAAGGTGAAGGATACATTAAGTCTTATGCTAGTTATCATTCAGATTTACACTAGTGTATCAACCGATTTGAATAATTATTTTCACTCATTGGCTAGTTACTAAACGTTTATGTGGTATGTATGGACTATTACAAAACATTATTCATAAGTAATCTAATTACAGTAATTATTGACGTATCATTTATGCATAAGTCATCTCATTATAGTAATCATTGGCACTGCATTTATGCATAAGTCATCTTGTAATCGTTGGCACTCATTTATGCATAAGTCATCTCATTACAATAATTATTGGCATAATATTTATGCATAATTATAAAACATCATTCAATATTACTCAGAAGTCATCATTCAAAACAGGAGTTATTGCGTGTAGCAACAAGCTGCTAGTGACTATATATGATATCATCTAAGTGGTACTTCAGGGAAGAGAACATTCCATTGGAACTACTGACGGCCTTGGGAGAGCCAGTCCTGACAAAACTCTACCATCTGGTGAGCAAGATGTATGAAACAGGCGAAATACCCTCAGACTTCAAAAAGAATATAATAATTGCAATCCCAAAGAAAGCAGGTGTTGACAGATGTGAGAATTACCGAACAATCAGTTTAATAAGACACAGCTGCAAAATACTAACACGAATTCTTTACAGACGAATGGAAAAACTAGAAGAAGCCGACCTCGGGGAAGATCAGTTTGGATTCCGTAGAAACACTGGAACACGTGAGGCAATACTGACCTTACGACTTATCTTAGAAGAAAGATTAAGGAAAGGCAAACCTACGTTTCTAGCATTTGTAGACTTAGAAAAAGCTTTTGACAATGTTGACTGGAACACTCTCTTTCAAATTCTAAAGGTGGCAGGGGTAAAATACAGGGAGCGAAAGACTATTTACAATTTGTACAGAAACCAGATGGCAGTTATAAGAGTCGAGGGACATGAAAGGGAAGCAGTGGTTGGGAAGGGAGTAAGACAGGGTTGTAGCCTCTCCCCGATGTTATTCAATCTGTATATTGAGCAAGCAGTAAAGGAAACAAAAGAAAAATTCGGAGTAGGTATTAAAATCCATGGAGAAGAAATAAAAACTTTGAGGTTCGCCGATGACATTGTAATTCTGTCAGAGACAGCAAAGGACTTGGAAGAGCAGTTGAACGGAATGGATGGTGTCTTGAAGGGAGGATATAAGATGAACATCAACAAAAGCAAAACGAGGATAATGGAATGTAGTCGAATTAAGTCGGGTGATGTTGAGGGTATTAGATTAGGAAATGAGACACTTAAAGTAGTAAAGGAGTTTTGCTATTTGGGGAGCAAAATAACTGATGATGGTCTAAGTAGAGAGGATATAAAATGTAGACTGGCAATGGCAAGGAAAGCGTTTCTGAAGAAGAGAAATTTGTTAACATCGAGTATAGATTTAAGTGTCAGGAAGTCATTTCTGAAAGTATTTGTATGGAGTGTAGCCATGTATGGAAGTGAAACATGGACGGTAAATACTTTGGACAAGAAGAGAATAGAAGCTTTCGAAATGTGGTGCTACAGAAGAATGCTGAAGATTAGATGGGTAGATCACATAACTAATGAGGAGGTACTGAATAGGATTGGGGAGAAGAGGAGTTTGTGGCACAACTTGACCAGAAGAAGGGATCGGTTGGTAGGACATGTTCTGAGGCATCAAGGGATCACCAATTTAGTATTGGAGGGCAGCGTGGAGGGTAAAAATCGTAGGGGGAGACCAAGACATGAATACACTAAGCAGATTCAGAAGGATGTAGGCTGCAGTAGGTACTGGAAGATGATGAAGCTTGCTCAGGATGGAGTAGCATGGAGAGCTGCATCAAACCAGTCTCAGGACTGAAGACCACAACAACAACAACGAAGTGACATAAGACATATTTAAAATGTAAGATATTGTAACTATTACTCAAGGTCTGTAGTCCAATAATTCATAGACATAAGGGAATCAATACATCAGAGAAATTTGCATTATATTTAGGACTAGAAATATATCAAACTGGCAGCATTATTTAGTTGTATAATGGTAATAGTTGGGACTGGTAATAAATATTTCTGTGCTAGCAAGGCACTGCGTTGGAATCGATAATTAATTGCTGGGGCATGAAAATATTTGCTTTTGACTTATTGCTGGAAATAAAGATTAATAACATCATTCGTCGTGAGTCAGCTGTAGCAAGGTTATGAAACAAGTAGAGTATATGTGATCACATTCATAAATGATAGACATAGCTGGGTAAAAAAAATGCAAGTACTAGAACAGGTTTAATAACTAACTGCTTATAGCATATTAATATCATGAATAGCTTCTCCCAGAAAAAATACAGATGGATTATTGAGCTGAAAGAATGGAAAATGTGCACGGTCTGATGTGTAACGACAAGGAAAGTGACCTGCTAACCTTACCTTGCCGGGCACTTGCCAAGAAAAAATATAATCATCATCAGTAAGTGGTCATATAAATATCTGGAAATGGCATTACAGTTTGATAAATCATAAAGTATGTTCATTCAATAAATGGTTTAATATTGGAGACATGGTGATTGCCCTTGCTTTTTCTGGTTCTCAAAGTTTCGACGCGTACTACGTTGGGGTGAGGAATGCTGCGAATTCTACACTCCTGGAAATGGAAAAAAGAACACATTGACACCGGTGTGTCAGACCCACCATACTTGCTCCGGACACTGCGAGAGGGCTGTACAAGCAATGATCACACGCACGGCACAGCGGACACACCAGGAACCGCGGTGTTGGCCGTCGAATGGCGCTAGCTGCGCAGCATTTGTGCACCGCCGCCGTCAGTGTCAGCCAGTTTGCCGTGGCATACGGAGCTCCATCGCAGTCTTTAACACTGGTAGCATGCCGCGACAGCGTGGACGTGAACCGTATGTGCAGTTGACGGACTTTGAGCGAGGGCGTATAGTGGGCATGCGGGAGGCCGGGTGGACGTACCGCCGAATTGCTCAACACGTGGGGCGTGAGGTCTCCACAGTACATCGATGTTGTCGCCAGTGGTCGGCGGAAGGTGCACGTGCCCGTCGACCTGGGACCGGACCGCAGCGACGCACGGATGCACGCCAAGACCGTAGGATCCTACGCAGTGCCGTAGGGGACCGCACCGCCACTTCCCAGCAAATTAGGGACACTGTTGCTCCTGGGGTATCGGCGAGGACCATTCGCAACCGTCTCTATGAAGCTGGGCTATGGTCCCGCACACCGTTAGACCGTCTTCCGCTCACGCCCCAACATCGTGCAGCCCGCCTCCAGTGGTGTCGCGACAGGCGTGAATGGAGGGACGAATGGAGACGTGTCGTCTTCAGCGATGAGAGTCGCTTCTGCCTTGGTGCCAATGATGGTCGTATGCGTGTTTGGCGCCGTGCAGGTGAGCGCCACAATCAGGACTGCATACGACCGAGGCACACAGGGCCAACACCCGGCATCATGGTGTGGGGAGCGATCTCCTACACTGGCCGTACACCACTGGTGATCGTAGAGGGGACACTGAATAGTGCACGGTACACCCAAACCGTCATCGAACCCATCGTTCTACCATTCCTAGACCGGCAAGGGAACTTTCTGTTCCAACAGGACAATGCACGTCCGCATGTATCCCGTGCCACCCAACGTGCTCTAGAAGGTGTAAGTCAACTACCCTGGCCAGCAAGATCTCCGGATCTGTCCCCCATTGAGCATGTTTGGGACTGGATGAAGCGTCGTCTCACGCGGTCTGCACGTCCAGCACGAACGCTGGTCCAACTGAGGCGCCAGGTGGAAATGGCATGGCAAGCCGTTCCACAGGACTACATCCAGCATCTCTACGATCGTCTCCATGGGAGAATAGCAACCTGCATTGCTGCGAAAGGTGGATATACACTGTACTAGTGCCGACATTGTGCATGCTCTGTTGCCTGTGTCTATGTGCCTGTGGTTCTGTCAGTGTGATCATGTGATGTATCTGACCCCAGGAATGTGTCAATAAAGTTTCCCCTTCCTGGGACAATGAATTCACGGTGTTCTTATTTCAATTTCCAGGAGTGTATATGGACCTGCGTATAGAAGCTCAAATTTACTGCATCTACTCTTTCCTCTGTTGGATAAATAATCTGTGTGTACTAATATCTTCTGTCCAATGAGAAAGTCACCGCGTACAAACCTGTTTTTGCTATCTTCTCCAGAGCTCTGCGGCACCTTTGATGTTGTTATTTCATGGTGGCGTAGTCGACGAGATGTAGGAAAAGATACTAATTCTTTAATTTTGTTAGGTGCTTCAACATTTTTCAGTGTAATAGTCGGAGATAGCATAGTAGATTCATTTGGTATGGAGTTAATTACATCCTGGAATGAGAGTATGTGTGTATCCCAATCAATATGTCTTTTATGGCAGTATATTCTATATAGTTTACCAATTTCTTTCATCAGTCGTTCAGAAGGGTTCGAAGAAGCGTGATACCTGGATATATATGGCTCTGAGCAGTATGGGACTCAACTTCTGAGGTCCTGGATATATAGATCGGAGAAATGTTTCTAGCTCGTAACATACGTGTCCATATTGCAGATCGAAATTGTGGTCCATTGTCAGAAATTACTTTCAATACATGTCCTACATGAAGCAGAAAATGTTTTACAAATGCATTCGAAACAGATTTAACGGTAGCTTTGCGTAACAGAGTGAAGGTAACAAATTTCGAAGTGAGTTCAACAGCGACAAAGATGTAACAAAAACCTCTATTAGTTGTGGGAATCGGTCCAAAATTGTCTAAAGCGGCCATGTGTCTCAATTTAACGGGTACAATGGGATGTAACGGAGGAATATGTGAAGCCGTGTCTGATTTAGCTTTCTGGCAGGTTTTACATGACGCTAAAACTCTAATACATTTCTCCATGTGGGGAAAATAACAGTTCTGTTTCAATATAAGAAAACATTTTCTGGCTCCATAATGTGCGTAACTTAAATGAGTATACCAAATTAATTTGTTAACAAGCTCGTCAGGAGTGGATAATAACCATTTGTTGCTGTCAGGGTGAGAGCAGCGAAACAATGTTCTTGCGTACAGTGTAATGGTTTCTAATGGTAACGTTATTCCTATCTTGCCAAAGGTGTTTAATTTCTTTCCATACGTTGTCTTTGTTTTGCTCTTGTGCCATGTCTCGTAATGAAGACGAAATGAAATTTTCAAATGCAACTCGTTGAATATACATGACGCTAGAATTTCCTTGGTAGAAGTTAGTTGCGATGTCTTGCTGATTGTTGCTGAGGGAACGAGATAGTGTGTCTGCTACAATAGTTTGTGTACCGGGAATGTGAACAACTGTAAAATTAAATTCTTGTAAATAACGTTTCCATCTGCTTAGTCAGTCACGTGAAAATCTAGCGGAAAGTAAAAACTGTATAGCTCTATGATCTGTGTAAACGGTAGTATGTCTTCCATAAAGAAAATGCCTAAATCTGGTAATTGCCCATACAACACATAATGTTTCAAGTTCTGTAACAGAATAACTGCATTCAGCAGGTGACAGAACTCGGCTTGCAAAGCGATGTTTTCAATTATTGTAGTACCGTCTTCTTCAATTTCCTGAAAAATGTGTACGCCTAAAGCGGTGTTAGAACTGTCGGTGGCAACGGAAAAATTTTTGGTAGGATCTGGGTGTGATAAAAGTGGTGCATTAAACAAGGCATGTTTCAGATTAATAAATTCAGACTACTGGTTTTTCATGTAAAAGTGTGTCTCGGATTTCGTCAAAAGTAATAACATTTTCGTGAACAAGATTCTGTGTATCAAAAGTATTGCTTAGGTTGCTGGAAGAAGCAACCTGTACTGTATCTAGTCAAATTCTTTCTGACGTGCTGTTATTTGCAGGATGATGCTGTGGTATTTCCACTATTTGTACTGTTCTGTTATTTCTTCCTGGCGTATTAGATTCGGGATGATACGGACTGTCTGGTTCATTCATGATCTGTTGTTGCGGATGATTCTGCTGCTGGTAAGACCGACTGTTAAGCTGAAAACTGTGCTCATTACTTTTACGTCTGTCATGTTAGTCACTGCTATACGGCGCGTTGCGATAGGAATTGAAATGATCTGTTTTCTGTACGTACTGATTTCCTTGTTACGGTGCGTTACTATTTGGTGGAGCCGACGCTATACGTGTCGGCGGCGAAACATTAAAGCTTGGTTGACCTTGCACATTACATTGTTGGTTAGATATACTAACCGGCTGGTTTTGTTGCTGTTGTAGTGAAAACCCTCTTTGTTGCCAAAAATGTGTCTGCGATTGCTGAAAACTTTGTACATACTGATGATTAAAATTTTGTCACTTATTAAAATTATACTGGTAGTTCGGGAGTGTCGAACGAAAATTGTCACTTTCGGTAAAACTTGTCATATCAGGTTTTCTTTATTCTTTCTTAAACCTAGATAGATCGATAGTTGAAGAGCTGTTTTGACAGATATAAAGTATAGTAAAAGAGTAGGCAGCAGTGCAGAAAACTAAAGATGAAATAGCACTACTACGTCTCGGTGCCCTGTGCACGCTACGGCACATATTCATCGAAGTGTAACGAATCCCCTGAGGTCTCTTACGCGCTGCAAATAAATTTTAGTTTCTGCATTACAGCCCAAGCTGGTGGAATTGCGAAAGCAAATTGTTGTATCCAGTCCAAAGGGTGAATCTGTGTTCTGTCATTCTTAAACACCTTACATTTTCAACGGATAGAAAATGCTTGTAATCAAAATTATCGTCTCTGAACGTCTGAGCAGGCTCAGGATTGTGTGATAATCTGTCTGCGATTGTTCTGAATCTAAGTCACGTACTCTCTGTATATTCCTAAGTTATGCTGGCTGTGTGAGTGTGACAAATGTTCAGAATGTGGCATATGCTGCGACGTGTTAGAGGCTGAAACATTTTTCATTTCTATCACTTCTTGCTGTAAAGATGACACTTTTCTACGCAATGTATTATTGGACGAACCTATTTCGCTGATTGTCTGCTGTAAGTTTTGGAATTCGGGCGTTTGATTGAACGAAATTGGTGACGTATCGTTTGATTTAGTGTCATTGTTACTTTCGATAACGTCAATACGACTGGCCAATTCATCTAATTTTTCAGTCAGTGCTTTAACCTGATCGTCATTTTTAGTGTCACAAGCATTAATTTGGTTTTGCATTTTACGTGTGGTTTTGTTTACTTAACGTCTGCTGGTCATTGTCTGAAAGTCTACTGTGTGTGTGTGTCTGATTTTCAAGAGCGGAGATTTCATTATGCAATTCAGTGTTCAACTGTTTGATAGTATTAATTTCGTCTGATACTGTCGCAGTGTTAGTGTCTACGTGTGTTTTTCCTTTCGTAAATAACTTACGCTTATCTTCCTGTCTCTGTGCAGTAATTGTTTCCATGACTTGTTTCTTTACTTCGTTCTGTTCCTGAATGAATTTACGGTAACGCGTTTCACTGTTTTGTAACTGGTGATTAAAACGTTCGTCAATTTGGCTGTTTTGTTGCTCAAATTTCTTATCGACTTTCGCATCCAGTGTGCGTGAAAATTCTGCTGACATTAATTTAAACTCGTCGCGTAACTGTGTTGCGTTTTCAGATCATTGTTTAGCGACTGCACTAATTTCATCTCTAAATAATTTCGTTGTGGCTGCATGTGTATAAGTCATGTGCAACATATCTAATTTCTTCACTACTGTTCCTAGCACAAGCCTTAATTTCCTCACGTAATTGTTCTTTAGTATCATGACATTGCACGGCGACGGCTGTAATCTGTTCACTAAGTTGTTTGTTCTGTTCGTTAAGTTGTTTGAAATTGTTGTCTTGTTTTTCATGCGACTGTTTGAGATTGTTGTCTAGTTTTTCATTATGTTGTTTGTAATTGTTGTCTTGTTTTTCAATGAATTGTAGCAATAATGCTACAACGTGATCCATGTCAAAATTACCGACTCTATTCTCTGTACTGTGTGATGGTGTATCTGCATTTGCCACGTTTCGTCATTGTCTGATTCACGAAAAGGTTTGCTAATTGGATGTGCACTGTGGGGTCACTACATGGGAATCAAATAAATCTGACGTATTTTGACTACATTGTTTATCTTTGTGTGAAAAAATTGTCTGTTCACTATGCAAATTTTGCAAATCAGGTGTGTCAAACTGGGCAGCGTTCATTGTATCGGAACGTGCCGCATCATCAATTGTCGTTAAATTAAGTGTGGACATGATTGAATTTGTTTGCTCAACATTTAGATTAGAATCATTACTGGTGGTCGGCACGCACTGGTTATCTGTATTTGGGGGATTATCATTATGACACCATTGTACTGTTAGCAGTTTTTCGCGGCATTTTCACAAATCAAAGTTAAGCACAAAATCAAACAAAGACAAAACAAAAATGGAACAAATACAATATCAACAAAGAGCAAAAAAATTGCCGATGATCTGTGAAAGAAGGAGTGACAAATTAATAAATGCGTTGCGCCAGATGCAAGCTACATTTACCACTAGGTAAATAAGAGCAGATATATAACTGACTACTTCTCAGAAATTCACAAAAATAGATTCTGCCCAGTTGTCGTCAAGTGTAGCCTCCCAACAGTTAATTATACGTATATAACATTCACATTTGGTGTAACCTCCCAAAGATAATTACATAATAACCTCCCAAGAGTAAAAAAATATAATTATATAATTCACATTCAGCGTAACTACCCAACAGATAAATTCCGTAACCTACCAATATTAAAGATAACCTAACAATATTAAAAATGTGACTAGCCTCCTAATTAAATTGTGCCTCACCTATAACCTTTCAATAATTGTGAATTTAAACTATTAAATTTTGGACGTCAGCAGTGCTGCGTCATGGCCCTGAAAGATCATACTGAATAAACTGAAAATTCTTACCTAGATAAGGTCGCCGGATAACGCATATATATCTGCTCCTATAAGAAATTTTTCTGGCACAGCGCAGTGCAATGATGGCCGATAGATTTGTCATGTATAAAAAGAAACAACTGATTTTTCTTTACGATAAATTCTTTAAATTGAGATGAATGATTGTCAAAAGTTAGTTTTTGTAAGAAAGATTATTATTAAGAGATTTTTTTTAAAACCTTTTACATGGGACTTAATATAACAATAGTATATATGCGCGAGGCTGCTTTTACCTTATACTACAACGTTCAGGCGCCGCCATCGCTCCACACGACCGGCCCAGCCAACTCCATACACCAGACTGCTAGCAACTACTTACTCCTACTGCTACACAGTTCCTACTGCATACAACACTGCTCTTTGGTCTGAGATTCTCTTATAGCTTACATCATATCGCAGGCAGCGCGTGAGCAATCCATCGAAATTACATCTGCTCGAGTGCGCTAGCAACAAATTCCTTAGTCATGAACGTCTTACACGGTATTAGTCGATGCATTCCAGCGTTTTACACCAGGTCTGATGTCCCTGCAGTAGTAACTGTGTATCAAGCAGATAAAACAAAGTTTCGTATCTTACCCAGTGATCCAGACTTGTTCGGTATAGTTACCACTTTTGAATTCTCATTGCCCATATTATGGTCTCATTATACCCGTTGACAGGAATTTTATTACTGTAATGCAACCACATAAAGAAAGCAAACGCAACCCACTGCTCACACACGCAGTTGTCCAGAAAACTTAAAATTTTCGACAAGTATTCTTAAACACCGTTATTAATGTCCGCTCTTTAGGCTACTTCAACACGCTATTCTCACAGAACTATGTGTACTATGGTGCGCTACGTACGCCACTGCGCATAGCTGGCCATCTCAAAACCACTTGCACACTTTGGCATTAGTAAATACAAAGGTGCGCCCTCACAACGGCATGCAGGACAGGCCACCTTAAATCTTTGCTGTCTCGTCAGACGGAGATATCAATTCTGCGATCTCTTTTACGCCTTTCACAGAGAGCCATGTACTTGTGCAGCTGCCTCACAGCGTAAGTCTACTTCTCAACTAAAAAGTGTATGTAAGCAATACTTGTCGATTGCTGATTTTTTTTATAGCTTGTGCTCTTAGTCTCTATCACACAGGTTTAAGCAAAACATGGACATATAACCTTGCATACCGTACACAAAACAAGACAGATCAAACCTAATTTCCTTACTCTAAATATCTTATTCATATTGCAATTCAACTATTTACCATTATTTACATATTGTCTGAGTTATTTCACGAATGGTTTGATGTGGGGAATAGTTCCTGTTCATTCACGTGAGATGGCCCAGGTTTTGGTGGTCCTATTTCTACTTGTTCTGTTGCACTGTTTCAAAAATCACCTTATTCGTTTGATGGCCACTTCCCCACGACCTATTCGGCTTGTTATCGGGAGAGCGCCTACCGCCGTCAGTGTCTCTTCCCAGGCTTACTGTTACTCTTAGCCTGAACAAATCCGTTGTGCTGCCGCACCTGTTTTCCCACTGTGAGTCGTTATTTCATCGACCGTTTCGCCATTCCCGCTGTGGGCGTTTCTCACGGGCTTGCTCCTCGTTAAATGCGAACTCGAGTTCCCTCAATATTCCTTTGATTACTTCTGTGTCGCTCACACACCTTACGGCAAGCGTTTGCTGGTAGGCTATCGGGAGCTTCATATAACACAGGCGTATAATTTCAGCTCCGCTACAAGGATTGTCGAGATAGTGGTTCCTCTTTGTCATATTCTCGAAGAATTTTACAGGACTTCGGTAACCTGCGCCTTCCATATCTCTACACAACATTCATTCTTGCTTAACGCGTTCCTGTGTTTCTTTTGACCAGAATTCGCCCAAGAAGGCATTTCGGAGTTGCAAGTCCTGGCAAAGTTCCTCATATATTCTGCTGTGGCTCCCTCCACATGTGAGCACACGTGATCGAGCTTATACATGAGTGGCCAGTGGGGAGGCAGAGACAGGTCGAATTGGCCTATAAATATTCTGGGGTGAAGATTATTGCCTTCATCTCTAATGTTGAAACTTCCTCACCGAGATGAAGTGTTTAAAATCAAATCTATCTTCGGCATGATAGGTTTGATTTCTTCCTACATTTTGTTGAATCTGTATCTCCGGGTGTAAACTTCCCTGTTCAGAAACTCTGTCTTCTTGTCTGTCAATGTGGGTACTCGATAAATGTTGCGTACTACGTACTAGCAGACAGCAGTTGTGCCCCGTCGACGTATGCGTGCCCACCGAGTTTTCTAGGGGCGTCGGCGCGGCGTTACGGAATGCTCCGCTGCTACCGGCTTCCGCCGTGTTACTCGAGCCGTCCAAATTACCGGACAGAGAAGTTGGTGTAAGAGCTGATAGAACCATTTCTTCAGCACTCACTACCTCCCAGTTGCTATCATTGCAAGCTGTTTCGCCAGGATGGCTACCCTGAGTTGGTATTTCGGTTTTCCCGATAATGCGTATAACTTCATTCTCCAGGTTTCGTTTTAATTCAGAGACTTCATCTCTTAGTGCGTCAGTAGGACCCACGTCCGGTTGTTGCAATTTGGATAAGACAGCCTTCCCTACTTTCGCGACACACTGTGTCGAGTCGCGAGTTTCCTTCGCAATTCTCTTTGCCCCTATGCTATCAGCTTCGCTTCATTGGCTGTTCTTTTGATTAGAGCTTTCTCCTTTTCTAATTTTACTCCTAGGTTCTTTATCACCTATTTCATTTCATGCATCATTTTTGCACTCGCCTTCTCGTTATTCGATAATTTTGAATTGAGATCTGACTTAGATTTCTCAAGGTTCGATAATTTTGAACGGAGTTCTGAGTCAGATTATTCAAATTTTGTATTAAGATCGGAGTTATATTTCTAAACGGTCGATAATTCTGAACTGAGATTTGAGTTAGATTTCTCAATTTTTGTCTGCATCCCTTTCAAAACATCTATAATATTATTTATACCTGCCCCATTTCGACTTTCTGTCTGCTGTGACCTGCATTGGGCACCGTTTCCCATGTTCCTGCTAACCTTTGAGTGTCTAGAAACGAAAAGTTCCCGTGCACCAGACGGGTCGCTCTGGATTGAACCACTCGACTGGGGTCGGAAATCATTCATTTCTGCGGCACTACGGCTCCGTGGGCTGTACCCTCCACATTTATGGACTGAGACATCCGCCACCACGTGCCTCGCTTCCTCTGTGCCGCTGTCGGACTCATAGATTCTGCTACCCACTGGGATGAAGCTATTCTTATCAGTTTCTAGCGTCTGCAATTCACACTCGTCACTTCCGCTTGCAGTACCCTCGGGACTGTCACCCATTTTATCACTATTACAGACGAGATTCTGCTCTGCTGTGGCCCTGGCTTTCGCTCTAGTCAGCATGTGAAATTTAATCGTACACTCGACTACACAATATACCCTAACCTCAACAATTAAAGAGAACAAAACACCAATCACACAACGAAAGACTAAAGTAGGTGTGAGCAGTGAACACAAATGCCACCAACTTATACTTCCTAGTAGGATAGCTCCACAAATGGTTGTGCACTTACTGTTCAGCATTTTCTGAGTACAACTAACATTAGCACGCGCAACAAAAACAACAACCCGCTTCGAGCATAGAAACAACAAACACAACAACAGCCGGCCGAAGTGGCCGTGCGGTTAAAGGCGCTGCAGTCTGGAACCGCAAGACCGCTACGGTCACAGGTTCGAATCCTGCCTCGGGCATGTATGTTTGTGATGTCCTTAGGTTAGTTAGGTTTACCTAGTTCTAAGTTCTAGGGGACTAATAACCTCAGCAGTTGAGTCCCATAGTGCTCAGAGCCATTTGAACCATTTGAACAACAACAACAACTTATGCTAATCTTTTTATTGATGATTCTACTATTAAAATTATCAGACAAGTTGAATCACAAAGAAAACAAAACTTAGGTTTCTCCTAACTGCATCTCAGGCAGATCTCAAAATTACGAATCCTAGTGATGGGTCAGCCATATGGAACACCCCACCCGTTGCTTGTCAGGATTTTGCGTGTGTTCGCCCCTGACAAACAACTTACAGAGAAATTGGGAGTGGAACTACACCCAAAAATGGATACATTTAAATGTGGCCCTGTCACCCCTAATTAATCTGCAGTAGTAGTGTTGATGACAAATCACACCTATTTTTACTTCCAAACATGAACGATCACGAACACTTAGGGTGTTCAATGACATCAAACACACACAGAAAAATAAAATAAACCGAAAGAGTGAATTCAGGATCAACTACTGAAAGTAAAGGCTCTATTGAATCACAATAATTTTATTCTAACTTCCAGATCAATGCTAAACGAAACACAATGAACAATTTACAAATTACCTTCCTAACTGGCATTGGCAGTCAACTGTGTTACAATCGGTCCAAAACGCGATCTATCATAACTTGGTTGACTAACTGACATCGACACAAAACGTAAAATACGAAGAACCTCTACAACCCAAAGTATCGTGAAGCCTCTGTGGAAACAGCAACTGCACGTGATCCAACCATTTAACGTTACTCCTAACACAGGCCGAAGCGGGAGCGATCTCACCGTAATATCCCTGTTGCAGCGGCGGTCTCCGACGCCGACGGCGCGGCCGTGCGATCGGCGTGTGGCGTCTCGGAAAGTACACTACTACAATACTCGGACAACAGACCGCTGTCCGTAAACTTCTCTAATTACGACAGTCTTCCCCGCACCAAAGAGCTGGCGCGGCTAACGTCGTCTCAGAACGAGAGACCAAGACGGGAGACGACTTGGCTAACGTCCTCTCAGTACGAAAGCTCGGAACGGAAGACCTCGACAGAGAGTCGAGCAAGATCGCTCTTCACCTCTGTTGTCCCACAACTTTTACCGAGCCAAACACACTGCGAGACAGGCTCAAAATACCCATTTTGCATGTGCCGCCCAATGTATGGCCTGCGAATCTTAAGTTTTTGCCCAAGCTAGAGCCACACGTGCAGGCAAGAATAGTTTTACTGGAATTTTTCTCCTAAGAGACCACTCGAGATTTTCCCGGCAAAATTCCCCGTCGTAGCGAACACAGACTCCTGTATTGAAAGTTTTGTTATTCGGAACTCCTGGCCTGCACCATTTGAGTTACTCGGAGGCGTAAAATTAGTGGGACATAGGCGAGGGCACGCGCAGGAAAGCCTGTCCAGCTACCCACTGCTCTGTTTTGGTAAACACCTGAGCATCTGCAGCCTCAGAGGCTGGCGGCAGCTGTGGCCTCTCTAAACGGATTATTCTCGCATACTGCATTTCTGCAAAGTTTTATGATTAGAAAAACGCGTAATTCTCACTGTATTACCTAGCCTTCGTGCCGATGTGTTTCCACATACATTTCCTACACCGTATTTTAGAGTATTTACCAACTACTCATCTCCCAAGCGACAGCGCCGCTCTCAGTCGTTTTTATTGACGTCAAGTGCTCGCAAAGTGATTATAGTCACGTTAAATGGACTCCTGTAAGGTGCAGGACCGATGCCACCTTACAGTATCAAATAATGTTAAGTAAGTTTATGCTAAAAGGGAAGTTAATTCGAGTGCAAATCAAAACAGTTAATCACGTAAAGTATAAATAAAATATCATAAAGTTAAATATTTATTTCGGAAAAAAGTACAATTCGAAAGTGTGTAATTTGGTGATTGGTCAGTCATGAAATGCCCGGGCTAACGCGGGAGGATAATATATTTCTATTGGCCTTAAAGAAAACTGACCAATCAGAAAGGAGTATTCTTCGTGCGTCTTTTGTCTTGGAGACAGAATGCTTACGCCAGTCTAGAGGAGTCGGAGTCCAGCCTTTCAATGGTACGGTTGTGTGTAGTATGAGCTCCAAAGGAAGTTATAATTTGCCAGTTTTAGCTGTGGTACATGACTCAAAAGTGCTTTAAAGTGATGGCAAATTTATTCTGTTCTTTTTTTTTTTTTTTTTTAGAAAGTACGGATTTTGTAAGTAATTTTGTGCATGAGAAAAGACAAATTCCGCTTGGCATATTGAGCAGATCGGTGACCGAAACCTTGATTGTATTAGATACCGATGAACTTAATAGTGTGGCAAGCATTATCGTATAAGAGCAATTCTTACTTAGTAGCTGTTCAGATTTCGGGACATACGTTGCCATAGACTTGCTAACGTGAATGAAAGGGTTAGTGCATGGCTGTGTTAGGATTAGCACGGGCTTCGCAGCGAACTTGTAATTCTAAACTTCAGATTATACCGAAGTTTTATGAGTACTTCTACCTTTCACTCAAAATTAAGACCTTTTCCGAATTCTTATAATAGTTAACGTTGTGTGCAGCAGCCTAGGGCGGGTCGCAGTACGGTAGGTTTCTGCTCGGCTTTCCTACCGGCGATCTGCTGCAACGAGTTCACAGGCAGGTGCAGGACAGAAGGAACCACGCTGTCGCACCTGGTGCATAGGCCGGGAAAACAGTTAAAAAGCCGTAGTACATTGAATCCGTGGTTGAGAGAAACTTTGTGAGAGACCTAATAGTGAATGATAATGAAAAATTTAGTAAATTGTTACATGCAGAAGTTTGAATGGAAACCGTTTCAAGTTGGCAGACATACTTAGAAGAAAGATGTTGAACAGTCACAATAACAACGAGGGCACGTCGAAGCAGCAGACGGCGTCACAGCGGTATCAACGACCAGCGGTACGGCAGGGCCGCGAAGCCAACTTACACGACGAGCGGGGACCCTGAAACTGGTACGGCAGACGGAGGGGGTCGCACTCTCAGTTTTAGCACGCCGAGGCTGCATCATTCAACGAAAGGTAAGTTTGTTACATTTGTTGTGTGTGTGTGTGTGTGTGTGTGTGTGTGTGTGTGCGCGCGCGCGCACGCGCGCGCGGATTGAGAGACTGAGTAACATGGAAAGTGATAAAGATTTTGTAAATACGAAAAAAGAGGAAGGACTTTCATTCAGTGTAAGTGCTTAGCAGACTAGCAAGCTTGAACAGACAATAGCGACCGATAAGCTACACACATATTATATGAAACACTAATAATCCTTCTAAAATCAACTGAAATCTACCCAGAGTTAATTTGCTAAGGTTATGACACGATTCATACGACATTGCTGCCATTTCGCACTACTAGCAGTTATAATGATAACTGAAGTACAAGAGAAGGTTTCTGACGATGTTTGTTATTTACGGACAGTGGAGTAGAATCTACTTTAACTATATCAGTTAATGTAACTAGTGGAGGTAATGTAGATCCTGAAAGTGACATTAAGTATGAATTCGGTAATGTCTCCTACATCTGACATGATTCTCACTGCAAAGACCGACTTCTTTGGGCGCTTCATCAATTCTGCGGTATGCCCTTCCTAATCGAAATCGAGC
Organism: Schistocerca nitens; assembly: GCF_023898315.1. Classification (NCBI taxonomy): domain Eukaryota; kingdom Metazoa; phylum Arthropoda; class Insecta; order Orthoptera; family Acrididae; genus Schistocerca; species Schistocerca nitens. The sequence continues at coordinate 38,447,354 of NC_064624.1, read as the reverse complement.
AGTTTTCCAAATCTCACATTAACCTTGGATTAGCGTACTCACACTTTCCCCAATACACCTATCTTGTACAAGACAGGAGTAAACGAATCTGTCACATTACATATATGTTTTTTGTTCTATTACAAGGCTTTACACTTATTCTATTAAGTGAGCAGCACAAGAAATTAAGCTTCGAATTTAACCTACAGTATTCAGTTTACATCTTACTTCGTATTTAAAAACGCACGTTGTTAACATTGTACTACAACAGTGCAGGCCGGCCGTTGTGGCCGAGCGGTTCTAGGCGTTTCAGTCTGGAACCGCACGCCCGCTACGGTCGCGGGTTCGAATCCTGCCTCGGGCGCAGATGTGTGTGATGTCCTCAGGTTGGTTAGGTCTAAGTATTTCTAAGTTCTAGGGGACTGATGACCTCAGATGTTAAGTCCCATAGTGGTCAGAGCCATTTGAACCATTTTTAAACAGTGCTGTGGCGAAGTTCCGCCTACTTTCTGTTGCAGCTGCGAGGATAATATTTCCAATAGCGACCGATAAGCTACACACGTATTATATGAAACACTAATAATTCTTCTAAAATCAACTGAAATCTACCCAGAGTTAATTTGCTAAGGTTATGACACGATTCATACGACATTGCTGCCATTTTGCACTACTAGCAGTTATAGTGATAACTAAAATGATGGATTCCAACCATGTCGTTATTTAACTTAACCCCGTCGCAGTATTTGGTAGTGAAAAATAACTTGACAGTTATTGATAACCGTTAAAAATAATGGTTATCAAAGAATAACTGGAACCGTGATAACGGTTACTCCAGAATAACCGTTTGGCCCGCCACTAGTAAGAAGTGTTGTCGGTGGGCGCGTAGGAGGGGGCAGAAGTAGGGGGAGGAGAGGGGAGGGGAGAGCTGCCGGCAGCTGACAGGTGGTGGGGGGAGCCGCGGTGCGCGGCGAGGTCTGCGATACCGGGCCAGGACAGTACTGGGTGGAGTGGCGACAGTGCGCTGACATCTGGCGGACACGGATATTCTGCGACAGTCCTGTGGGCGCAAACTTGTTATGTGGAGCGACTTTAGGAACAGCTGTTGCCACAAGCTGCCGACGAGCAATGCCTTTAAGCCGTCGGCACACGGACCGTGCATCCGAATGTTGAGCGTACCCAGTTTCTGACGTCATAGCGTGGAATAGCACGTTCGGGAGTCTTTACGAACATGCAGAGCAATATCTGGCATGTCAGATATTCTGAGCGTGCGTCTGAGCGTTGACCAATGAGATGGCACAACGCCACCTACATCACACGCACGTCGTCTCCCTTCAGTACAGAGATGTGAGGCGCCATATTGGCATTCATTTCAAGCCTATATGTATAAATGCGGTTTCTGAGCACCATCAAATTGAGAATCACTGGAAAACCCGTTGTTAGTTGTGTGATTCGTTCCAATAAAATAATGACAAACATCGTATTCATGGCAAAAGAATTATTGTAACGAGCGTATTATGAGAGTAGGCTATTTGAAGGCAGCGACACACTGAAGATGCACCCAAAACGCATTGTTCTTTGTACAATTTGTTATAATTAAATTTCAATTAATAACAATTATATACGATTAACGTTTTTAGCAAGGCGTAACACAATATTTTTTTAGAAGAAGAAGCGGTTTTTGGTTTTGCGTAATGAGTAGCGTCACTGTCCAGTAATGGGGCTTTGTTTGGGGCGATGGTTCGCGTCTTAACACTCCCAAAAAAATTTTTTCCTAACATTCGCGTTTTTATTTACTTCTGATACTTTATTATTAGTGTAATATAAGTATATGCTATAATATTTGATGTTACGTAAATATAAGTTCACCTTTTTTTGAGGGGCAACTTTGTTCGATTGGCTTAATTACAGGACAGCTTGCGCTACTTGTATGAAGATATTTTGCTCCTTTTTCTTTTACACTTCGTAATTCATATGTTGCAAAGATTCTGCTACTCGGTACGAACAGTGATCAAGTAAGACTGGCCTTGGGGTTTTACTAAAATGTGGGAATGATGAAATAATGTTTATCTTATGCGGAGAAGTATTCCAAATTTGTACCGCACTGTTTGTAATGGAACTTTCATAAGCCTGTGTCCTTATTGGTTGGACATGGTACTTTCCTTTTCGTGGACGATGGAGGAAATGTGTGTTTTAATAGAGCTAACGTGCGAATTTTACGCGCGCCCGTTGAGTAAACAGTGTGATTTACGAACTAGAAACATCCCTCAAACTGCCGCTGGAGTGCGTTGCTATCGCGTATACCACGTTGGGGCCCACGTACCGTGTGCACAAGTTGCATCCTTCCTGAGCGTTCAGCAGCACGTTGAACTTGGCACGCTCAACGTTGACGTTCCACAGCACGGTCCGTGTCCCGTCGGCTTCACGTCCCACCAGCAGCAACTCACAGAAGTAAGATCCGACCAGTTTCATCTTTAGGCTGGACAAGGGTGGCCAGCGTAGGAGTTTTTCTTGACTGAATGAAGAGGGTTCAGTGCAGCAACTGTTATAGACTAATTAACTTTACCTCAATCATTTACCTAACAGAGTCCTATCCATTCACCATTACTGACCCCGAGAACAACACCAGTGAAACTATACTAAAATACTGAAAGTGATTCCTTATTTAATTTCGGTAACCTAGATAAACACGTGCAATTTAGAAAACAGACTGCTATTCAAAACCGTAATTTAACTGCAGTGAACTTTGTTGCTTTTCAAAGCAACTAGTAAAAGAGTAATGACAAAGTTTAAAAGTATAAATTAAATGCCTCTTCACAAAATATTACCACAGAATGATATGTTTTTGTGTGCGGTGCAAACTCTACTCACATTTCCAAATTATGTCAACAGAGTGTTTACACGTCTAGTTCTGCAGGACCAAACTGAGAAGCTAATCTCCAATGTCATGCAAGGTGTCAGTACATAAAAGTACAACACAGAAGTAATAAGAGTGAAATAAAATGTTTATGAACGCAAAAAAGACAAGCCATAAATTTATGTAAACACAGTCAATAACACAACAAAGGAACCAGTTTAATATTTCAAGGAACTCCTCGACAGAGCAGGAAGACTGAGCCATGAGGAATCTCATCAATTTCGATTTAAAAGCGCGTGCATTACTGCTAAGATTTTTTAATTCTTGTGCTAGCTTATTGAAAACAGGCGTACCATATACTGCACACCTTATTGCACAAGAGTGAAGGAAGTCCGATCCGGTAAAATTACTTATTCTTCGCTGCATTAAACATTACGAGCTTCCCACGAATAAAAAAATGGCTCTGAGCACTATAGGACTTAACTTCTGAGGTCATCAGTCCCCTAGAACTTGTAAGAGGTGTATTACTCATGCGCTGCCTGCGATATGCAAGGTATAAGAAAATCTCTGACCAGAGAGCAGTGTTGACTGCAGTAGGAACTGTTTAGCTGTAGCAGTAAGTTGTTGCTAGTCTGGAGTAGAGATGGGCAAACTGAAAAACGTAACTGTTTCGAAACAAATGAAACAGTACAATGTCATGTTTCTATACGCTGTTTCGAAACAGTGAAACAGTTTGTGTTTTGTAATCTAATAAACCTAGACATTTTATCATCTTGAATGTCTACTGTATAAGTATGTCCATATAAATACAAATGAGGTGCGAGAGCACTAATCATATTGCAGAAAGTATGAAACTATCACTTAGGCGTCTTGGCAGTTTCGTATTTCATGCAGCAAATGCGCTGCTTTCGTGTCGTGTGACTTTCATATTTTTCAATTGGCCGAGGACAGCCATAGCTGAAGACAGAAGAACCACCACGAACGGAACTGGAGGTGGGAGCAAACTGCAGAAACAACGGGTATGCTACTGGGATACCCACATTCCGTTAGTATGGGTAATATACCCATCCTGCTAATTCCCATGCACACAAAGGGAATCATTGTGGATAATAGGCACAGTGACTATAGACTCACAAATAATGCCAAATAATTCGAATAAATAACAAAATATAACAGAAAAAATTTTGTCTTTCAAGGTGTTTCGAACCGTTACTATAAATTCACCATGCTTCCCAGCCCTTCCCGTTCACCATTACACTATCAGTGATATGTCAAACAGATTGCTTGCAATTATACCTACATTAAATTTATGTATATGTATAATAACTGTCACTCTACGCCTTTTTTTGTTCAAAATGTTCTAGGTTTACTTGCGTTTCTTAACATGATTACTGTACTTGAACAGAGAAACGTATGTTATAAAAAAAGTGTAATTTAACTGAATGATTTTCACATATTTATTATTTTGAATGTGAATAGTATGCGCTGTTTTATTGTTTGGTTAATGTTTATAAAGCAAATGTTACGCCATTTCGGAATAGGACAGTCATCTAGAAACGAAGCTTTATTTTCGGATATCTTAAGCTTCATGCTATTGCTTGTCAAAACGATTTCGACACTCTTGAAAGTGTTTCACGAAGTGGTATGTTGTGTTTCAGTACCTGTGCCGAGCCCGAATCTCGTCCGACACAGAGCTGAATGAAACATCACTGTTTCGATACAATCAGTCCGTTCCAAGCACAGGTGGACTGAAACAGCCTTATTTTGAAACAACGATACAGTTTCTGTGTCTGGCTCGAGATCGAATCTGGTCCGGATATCCGAGACAGGGGCGGAATGAAACACCACTGTTTCGAAACAGTGAACCACAGCCGTTCCGAAACACTGAAACAGTTCCACGTATCGATACACTGTATCGAAACATAGAAACAGTGGCCAAGTCTAGTCTGGAGTCTGCTCTGGTCTGGTATGGTGTATCGTGTTGGCTGGCCCGGTCGCGGTGCAGCGATGTCGCAGCCTGAGTATTATTGTGTAAGGTAAAAAGCAGCCTCGCCCATATGTAGTAATGTTATCTCAAGTCGCATGTAAATGTTTTTAAAACTCTCGTAATAATAATCTTCTTCAGAAAAAGCAACTTTTAACAACCATTCATTTCAATTTAAAGAATTTACTAATTTCTCCGATCCATGATTATCCCGATTATTGCAATATAAAAATCAGTTGCTTCCTTTCATAAATGACAGGTAGGTCGGCCAGCATTGCACAGAGCTGTGCCGGAAAAATTTATTGTAAGAGCAGATATATCCGGCGACTTCAATGAGGTAAGAATTTTTCCTTTTTTATTCAGAATGATCTTTCAGGGCCATGACGCAGCACTGCTGTCGTCCAAAGTTTACCATGTTAAATTCACAGTGAATTATTGAAAAGTCTTAAGTGAGCGACAATTTAATTGAGATGTTAGTTACATTGTTTTATTACCAGGTTACTGAATTTTATTTTTTTTGGGACGTTACACTGAATGTGAACGACATAATTATAATTTTTACTGTTGAGAGGTTTAGGAATTTTTCTGTTTTCAGCTTACACTAAACGTGAATAATATTTATGTTAATATTTTCTGTTTTGAGGTTACGCTACATGTGAATGAATTTTGAGCTTAGATTAAATCAGAAAGAATTTTGTGGGGAGGTTAAATGAGAATATTATTCATACTATTTATTAAATTTTCTGTTGGGACGTTACAAACTACTTAAACCTAACTAACCTGAGGACATCACACACATCCATGCCCGAGGCAGGATTCGAACCTGCGACCGTAGCGGTCGCGCGGCTCCAGACTGTAGCGCCTAGAACCGCTTGGCCACCCCGGCCGGCCCCACGAATAACTTACTATAATAGAGAACTATTATTTCTGAACATTTGCATTTCTAAAGTTGGTACCACTTATTACAGTGAGTAACGCAAAGTTGTTCATCGCGCGAATTGTTTTGCAAACAGCCGGCTTTTACATGCCATATGTTCTCCTGGTTTTCTGGCTGACTTCATCTCTGACGGCATTAGCCGTGTTTCGACGTCTGAGCTAGAATAATTGCTTCTGGTTCCGTTCTCTCCTGACTGCAATCCGATGATTGTTACTGCAGTCCAGAAACAACTGGCCGAGCGATCGCCGCTTCGATCGCGCCTACTGTATGGCCTGCGCAGACTTTTTTCTGTTCTTATTTAATCGAAGTTTTATGTTGTTCACACACTGGAACACCATATACGCTTTTCACTCTAGTTAAGGCCGTGTAAGCAAGGACTTTTCCGAATGTAAATCTGACCAAACAGCGATCCTGATACCTGAAGTCCGGAGTTTTTCTTAATCACGCCTTTCGCGTTCTTATGCAGATATTTACACAGCAGTTTTCATCCCACAACAAATATTTCTTTATATCTAACCGAGAAGTGAAATACAAATTTTCATAAATTTAGCTTTAAAACTTTAATGCAACAAAATATTTTCTTAATAATTTTCCTCCTGTAATGGACACCTTTAGGGTCTGAATTTCCAGAAACACTTAAACATGTATTTTCTTATTTTCTGACAGAAGCCAAATTACAGTTTTCGCAGTTCTAGCTTCAAAACTGCCTTAATAGTGACTTTTTAAAGAATCCGTCATCCCCGTTTCACCCCCTTCATATTCCGGACAATCCCTTCTTAAACGACTACTACAGTATAAGATCCAATCCACACCTTTTCCAAATTTCAATTTTGTATCCTTGTATCCTTCGCAGTTTGGGCTGGGTGATGAGCCGTCGGCCGTTCTTAAGTAATTTGCAATCGAAAATACCACCTTCATTTATTCCAAATTTCACAAACTGTTTTTTATTGTTACCTTTCGTTCGATCGTTACCGTGCAAACGTTGTCGCGTAATAGCAACTGTCTCTGTACATACCCGGATTTTCATTCTTCTTCGGAACAGACGCATTTCCCAAAGAAGGAACATTAGGCGTACATGACATTTAAAAAACCCTATGTAACGTGAAGAGTAGGTCCGCTATAACTTGCACAGTCGGGAAATATGTTGAACTGTTCGCTAAATTTTAGCAAAAGCTGCACCACGATATATATTTAGTCGTTCTGCGTATATTTTTGGTGACATGCGACAGTTCTACGACCAGTTAAAGAACCGTCCACGAAACATGTATGACATCTGGAGCAGATAAGATATCTTTCAAGCATTTTTACCGAGAACACTCAGGAAGTGACAGATTAATGACCTCCAAAACGTCGCTGCAGTGCTGTGTTGTGGTGTTCCAGTAGTCTCAAGGTCGGTTCCCACTACGGCTGCCGCGCGTCAGCGGCGTGGTTGCCATGGAAACGGCGTCAGCGGCAAGGCGCGGCGGGCTCTGCGTCGCGGTTTGCCCATGTCGAACCGCTTCCGCTGCCGCGTGACGCGCCCCAGGTGCGCGCCGCCAATCACAGAATGCGCTGAGCGTGACGTCAGGTACGCAACCCCGGGCCACAAGAACTTTCGCCGAACCGCTGGCGCGGACGCGGCGGCAGCGGCAGCTATGAAATACTTATCATCCGATTCCAAGGAAACTATTCGGTAGAAAAATTTGATTCTTGGGCATGTTACAGCCTGATATCTTCTCTCGATAAAGGGCCGAATTTCTTTTCGATATTCGTCGTGGTTGCGTGCTGTATCGCATTTACGTAAACCTTTACACGAAATTTTAATGAGTGTGCAGAGGTAAAAACGCATTGCGTGGACTTTGCGTACAGTTCATTTTAGGTAATACATTATTGCGTATGAAATTTAGTCAACATATCGAAATTGCTTTTAAAGCTGAGAGCAGAACTATAGCTATCACCGTTCTCGAGATATTGAATGATATGTCGGCGGATGGGCTGTGCGGTGACCGTGCGCGGGTCGCTTGCGACGCGACCGATACTTCGTCCTGCTGGTCGTAAACCATGTGGTTGTATCAAACGCAAATTTCGTAAACGGTTCAAGAAATCCAAACTTGTTTTTTGCAAACGATAACTTGTAAAAAGTCATGTATTTCGTCGCATGATAAATATCCAAAATCTGTTTATCTACCGAGATATGAAAGAAACTACAGTTTTTCAGAAGGGATAGATGATTTTTTTTAAACAGCATTTAATAGCGTGTGGAATGAGAAGTTAAACAGAAACTAATTTGCTGGTGTGTCATAAGATGTAATTTGCTAAGTATCTACAGCTATTGATTATTTCCTTAGGTAAGTAACAAACTTTTTTTTTTCTTTATCGAGTGTACTTTATTGGTTCAAGGCGCGTTTCGCCTTTTACTTTAAGGCATTTTCGGTGGAATCCAGAATGATTCAGTTTTGTTTTAAATGCATAACTGATTACTTACAGTGAATCGAGTTTTTGGCGGACATATACGTTTCCCCTCACCTGGTCACATGCTGGAGGTTGAACTAAAACTTAGATTATGGAACATAAGCACATTTTCATGTTCGCTCTTTTTTCTTCTGTCACTAGCTGTAGACATTTTACCGAAAACACTGATTTGAAGTCGTAACTACAGTGTGTTCACCTCATGCCCCTTCCTGTTTGGTTTGTTTATGTACATGTTGCCAACCTAAAGAATTATATGCTGAAATTGTTTGTTTATTTCTGTTCTCCTTATATCTGTATATGTGTGGGGCTAGCCAGTGATAGTTATAGAAAGTTGAAAGTGAATGCAGTAGTTGTCAGACAGTGGTTGAAAGGTTTGGTGTTCAGCTGATTTCAGTTTTGGTTTAAATGTTTTGTGGAGAAGTGCATGGAAGACTAAATTCACTGCTTACATTAACAGATAAAATAGTAGAATAGCATTTGAACAAATGATTATTATCAGAGTACTATCACCCAACCCCTTTGTCCTCACTCTTTGACGCCTCATAATATGTCCTGTCAACTTACCCCTCTTGTAGTCAAAGTTGTGCCGTAATTTCCTCTTCCTACTCTATTTAAATCCGTACCTCTTCTTTAGTTACACGATCCTCATGTCTAATCTTCAGCATTCTTATTGATCACCACGTTTTGAAAGCGTCCATTGTCTTCTCGACAGAACTGTTCATCGCCCACGTTTCACTTACAAGGCTGCACTCCACACAAATACCTTCGTAAAATAGTACCCAATCATTACAATTTATATTCCATGTGAACAAATTTTCTTTTTCAGGACGCTTTTCTTGCTATTCACAGTCTTCATTTTATATCCTCTCTACTTCTGCCTTCTCAATTACTGCTTCCCTTTCAAGTCATTGAAGTCTTAGAAATGCAGTTTGGTTTCTGTACAAGTTGTAGATAATCGGCCGTGCGGTTAAAGGCGCTGCAGTCTGGAACCGCAAGACCGCTACGGTCGCAGGTTCGAATCCTGCCTCAGGCATGGATGTTTGTGATGTCCTTAGGTTAGTTAGGTTTAACTAGTTCTAAGTTCTAGGGGACTAATGACCTCAGCAGTTGAGTCCCATAGTGCTCAGAGCCATTTGAACCATTTTGTAGATAATCTTGTGTCCCTGTGTTTTATCGATGACATCTCCAGAGCTTCAAAGAATGTTTTAATTAAGATTGTCAAAACCTTTCTCTAAACATGCAAATGCTATAAACACAGTTTCGCTGTTCTTCAGCGTGTCTACTTAGTTAAGTGGTAGGATCAGTATTGCCTTGCGTGTTCAGACATCTCACAGGAATCTAATATTGTGCTTATGTTAGTTTGTACAACCCCTCCCCCTCTCCTCTCTACATATTCCTTCCACTATCTAGCCTTCTCTTATTTGCTTAGTTCTGGCTTGCCAAATGAGTTCTTGACAGTTGCTTCTCCTTTGAGCAAAGTTTTCTTTGTTCTTTCTCATTTTCATTCCCTTATGTTTTCCAAGTGCAAAATCACGTTGCAGTTTTGGACTTTCTGTCAACGTCATGTTTAGACATTTCTATTTCCAATGGCCTACTTTATTTGCTGAATTTTTGTGTGTTTCCCTCTTGTCAGATTTAATATTTCACATTTTATCTAACGATTTCTACTGTACCTTCTTCCCATTCTCATACTCTGCTGCATTCACCACTTCTTTTCTCAAAGATATCCATTCGTATTCTAGCGGATTCCTTCCTCTGTTTCAGTCAGTCGTTGCATTACGGTAACTTTAAGATTATCGAAAAACTGTGGGTGTTGACTTATTCAAGTTCCATTTCCTTAATTTGCTACCGTTTACTGTCTCTTTAGTTGTAAACTGCAGCTCGTAACTAATAAAGTATTATAGGTTTGCGTCTGCACCGGTAAATGTCTTATAATTTAAAATCTGGTTTCGAAAACTTTGTTCCAAATATGTATTATTCTTTCATGATTCTTAAGCAATGTGCTAGATAGTGAGCAATGATGAACGGTAGTCATGAAATCTGTTTATGGTGAAATGAGAAAACATGCATAATAGAATATGTGAAAGAGTACATTGTACAGAAAATGAAAAATTGGTATGTCTTCACCCAACTTGGTCTTTCCTCCATGTAGGTGTAAGATATAGTTTTTCAAACGCACCGGGAGTTTCAGTGGGTCCCGCCCCATACCTCAGTGGCAGTCCGTCATTGGCTACCGCTAGCGTCTGCTGCTTCCAGATGGGAACGCCAATTCCGCGAGCCGCCGCGTCAAAGCGGAAAACGCTTGCCGCTGCCGTTGCCGCACGACGCGCTGCCGCGCTCTAGTGGGAGCCGGCCTTCAGTCGGCGTGAGTCGCGTCAGCCCAGAAGGAGCGGCAGACAGGCCGGCTGTGCCGCAGCGCCGGTCAGCTGGGTCGTCGTGGGGGTCAGAGCGTGCGCTGCACAACCCCCCCCCCCCCCACCCAACTTGCACCGCTTGCGAACTGCATTTATTTCAGTCAGAGACGATATGAACAGAATTTTTTATGGACATGGAAGCACTTTTAGTAACCTTCAATTTGCGAAGAAAATTCGACGTTGGCTACAAAGCTTTTATTTCTTATTTCATTATTAGTTACTATGCAGGAAAGGTTCCAGACCAGAAACGCATGTCGAGTGGGACGCTGCACCGGTAATAGCATCAGAATAATGTGTTCTGTTGTTACGTATCAACGTTAGTTGATGCACTGTTTTCTGCAACATCCGCCCCTCCTCCAAACACACACACACACACACACACACACACACAAAGTGCAACACTATTAAAGCGGTAATGGACGGAAGAGTTTCGAAAGCATGACTACGTCTAGCAGAGAAGAGGCGAGGTGAGCCACACACATCACGCGACGGGGCGTCTCATACAGCGACTCGCATTCACGGTCTGTGCAGCAGTGTCCGCAGTCTGTGGTTAGCGTCCCAGGTTCGATTCCCGGCCGAATAGGTAGTTTCCTTCTCTCGGTTTCTGGCTGTTTGTGCCGCCCCCATCACTTCAGCTTGTCTTCACCGCCCACGTTGCGTGAAACAGGACGGCTTTCTCCTTCAGGCCTAACGCTATCTCCTGGCCAATAATGCCACGCCATCACTTCAGTTCATTTTTAGGATTCCGCAGCTCTGTCTGTGAAAACAGGCCTTGTAGGGCCACTCCGTGTGGAGTGTGTGTGTGTGTGTGTGTGTGTGTGTGTGTGTGTGTGTGCGCATGCGCACGCCCCCGACTGTTAAGGCTAGGCGCAAATTGAGACGCGTACACCGTACTTCGCACGCGCCGACTGGCGACGCTCTGCGCTGACAATACTGAAGCACGCACACTCTGAATCCTTCTCAATCGATTTTACTGAAACTATTCCATAAAAATATTTGATTTTCGCCCTACATGTAGCGTTACATGTCAGCTTCGTGGCGAGGTGCTCATAATCCTGCTAATGGTCGTAGTTATTGTGATATACACATTTTATTAAGACACTACAGAAAATTCGAAAAGTTTGCAATGAAAAATAGAGGTCACTATGATTTTGCGTTTTGTGCATATTGCACCATATGTTGATGCGTATGAAATTTAGGTAACATATTGAATTTTTCTTTAGACTTGCGAGGAGTTCTCTATCTGACTTCCATCTCGAGAAAATGAATTCTATGTAGCGGGTTTACACATGACCTCACGCCCACGAGAATGAAATATTCACAACATCCCTCACATCTGAAACTGCACGAGACATCGAAACGAGATTTTGGCGAATGATGGCACACGAGGAGGCGGGTACTTTGCCAGTTCGTAAACACACTCAACTGTCTTTTCTACGGCGATATATCATAAGATTTACTTTCTATTTTATTTTTTTCGCTCCAGTGACCAATTTTTTATGAGTTATCGAGAGCTAGTGAAACAATACTTTCCAATTACGAAAATAAATATGAAATTTCTTCTCTTATGTTACCACAAACCGAACAATGAGGTTTTTCGTAAACTATTGAGATCTCTGGTCGCCAATTACCTGTTTAATCAGCCACTCCGTTTCAGAATTCTGTCACAATAGCTGCTGCAAAACTGAGTTTGTGCAAATTATATTGTGTTATGCCAAAAGAAGTACAGTTGAACCTGTCAACAAGAGAAATGTGGCCGTTACTCACAAATGGTGATGCTTCTTTGAATGAGAAAAGGTTAGCAATTCACACAAAAACAAATCACCAATTCTGTGGGAATTTTGGTTGAATCCCATAAGCCATCGTATTTTTAACACTAAACGACTGGAATGGAGACTTACCAAAGGGTTTAATTCCTTTTCTTCCACTGACCAGTATTGATGTACTGACTAGCGTTCCCTTCAGGCGGAATGACACGCAAATGCCAGATGCTGGTTACTCATCTGCAGCTTGCCAAACTGGCAATGTGTAATCGGCGAATAAAATAGTTGTCATAGTATGAAATATACTAAAAATAGTATAAAAAATAGTGTAAAATTAATACTTAGCACAACTAAATGGTCAGTGTATTGTCAGCAGCTCAGAATAATGTGCGCGACAGGAATGGGGAAGTTAGCCAAGTGTGGTTTGTGAAAGGAAGGGTTCACGTCGTTGGAAGAACAGTGTAATGAAAGAAGATCTGCCTTTGTCAGCAATACATTTCAACACATTAAATATATAAAATCACCATACTGTTTTGAGATACTCATACATTCGGAATAACACCGACCAGTACTTCATTTGTGCAGTCTGTTGGATAATGCTGATGGTGTGTCTGCAACCACTGAAATACTTTTTCTCGTCACGACGAGACGATTAAAACATCGTTACTCGTGAAAGCTTCTAGACTGTTTCTAGCTTGCGTTGGAAATGTGACCACATGTATGTAGTATAATGTGTCTTATGCTCCATATCCAAGTAACGAAAGTGAAACTGTACTTCGTATTTTGGACGCTTTTTGCCAGGAGCACAAAGGGGTCATACCTGTGGAAATTAAGCCCTTTCGACTTTTTGTAACAGATCGTAGGGACACAGTCATAAAAGGCAGCAAGTAGATAACATTATTTTAGTTTCACGCCTTGCTTCTAGATCACATGATTTTGTAGTATTCCTTACTTCCTTATTCAGTACCCTCACGACCAATCATCTGTCCCTTCTCACGTCCTAAAAACATTGTGGAGGCAGAAGATATAGTCCCAGTGGCGAATGGCTCATCAGTTACTGAAATGTTTATTGTTCTTGAAAAAAGGATAAAGAAAACAAAAGAACTGCACAGATATATGTAACTGGAAACTATTATGTACTAACGAAAAGAGATGGAGCGCTTAGATGGCAAAAACACGAAACCCTAGTCACTGACAAATTTCCGTATACAGTAGGGCCGTATTTTTCCTATGGGCAATACTTCCGCTGCCCATATGCGCCATGCCGGAGTGCGCATACGGCAGGACCACCTTCCCAATCCCCGCCTCACCCCTCCCTCAGTGTTCACGTAACGCGCGGCGCGAGAAACTCTGCCGCAACCACAACGCCGCGCGACCTGGCGCAGGGGCGCGTCGCGTCCCAGTCGCGTCGCGTCGCAATTTGCGCGGTGGTCCCATTTGAACCTGTGAAGTTACAAGAAAGTGCGCTGCAAGGCGTCGCACGCGCTAAACGCGTCTCAATTTGCGCCTAGGGTTCAGACGGCCTTTCCTGAGGAATGGGAAGGCAGCAGAGACTTATGGGAGTGCAGTGAACTCAGTTCCTCTCAAACGCACTTACAGAAGCGTGGAACAGGAAAGGGAAGGCTACACGCCGATCGACAAACCACTTTTACTTTATCTATGCCGCAACGAAAAATCGTACAATTTGTGTTTTCAAACTATACCAACATATAAACAATTATATCATTTACAAAAGCTGAAGGTAACGTTCGTCCAGTCGAAACATTTTGTAGTCCCAGTGTTTTCCATCAGTCTGAAGCCACGTTTTCAAACGATATGATGTATACGAAATGCCCCGTTATGAATGTAACTGTATGCTCTTATCTCCATAATTGCAGTTCGTTATATTGCTCTTTTCCAGTACATGTCTCATGTAACAATCCAATCTAAAGATGTACTACTACAAAATTAATATTTTGATGGAGCACGTAGGAAAAATGACGTACCACCTACATCTTCACACCTTATAAAGGCACATTTGCATGCCGAGCGTGGGTTTCCGCGGAAACGCGAGATATTAATTAAATATATAATCAGTGACTGATAAATAAAGCCTATGGCACACAACTGCAGCGCTGTGTCGCTGATAAGACAAAAGAATAATTACGACACTCATATGTCTGATTAAGACAACAGAGCTGAGGTAGAAGTGGTGCGAGAAGCACGTATTTTTTTTATTGTCTGGCACACCGCCATATTTTCATCTTCTAGAAGATTACTCCGAGTTGCAACCATACTAGGCACTCGATTCTGAAAAGAATTTATATTTGTAAATGTAAGTAGGATTATGAACTGTAGGCTATTTCATTCAATATAACTGAATTAACTAACTCTGTAACTTTTTTATGTTTAGTAGACAATCACCTCTGTACGACGTATTGGCATGGCTGGCAAATCATTGTAATATTGAATTTAGATTATGAGTCCGCACCTACCGCAGCAGTCTTTGGAAACGAATTAATTACGAAGTCCGATTATTTCAGTTTTATTTCACGGTCAACTACGAGTAACATTGCCTTTACCAAATAGCCATTGTCAAGCGTCTGATTTCGAATAATTAAACGTCCACGCACCAGATAAGATCATTTACAACCAATCAACATCATACATTAATATTTTTAAATAATATTATATATATTTTTTATTTCATTTCATTTTTAATTATTTTATATTGGCGACTGCGTGTCGGACTTGTTATTTTGTCAATTGTTACATTGTTCTTTTTGTTTCATGTCAAAAATCAACTTTCTGGACCTGGACGTGAATGTATGAGAGATAACAAAAATCTGAAGATATTTGCCAATTATAAAGTTTTGCCGGAAGACGCAATGAAGCTTCCAGCAAAATAAGGTAAGACGCAGCATCTTTGCATTAGCAGGCTTGACCAGACGTATAAATTCAGTGTATTAGCTTTTCAGTAAATTCTGTAGTGTTTCTTTCGCGCATAACAGTTTTCAGTCATAAATTTCATTCTCAGTACTTTTCCCTAAACAATAACGTATGCAACAATACCAATACACGAGTGTACAATATGGCCGACTTCTGTACGATATGATGTAACATGGCCAGCAGCCATTACCAATAATTTCAAATTCATTTTATATTTTTAAATTAACAGACAGCCATTGTTGCTACGAGCGATTCATGCTCATCTGCATTTTATTTTAAAATCAGTGTCAAATATTTTTCTTCACATATATCACGTGTGGCATGGTAATAACTAGAAATCAATACGCAAAAATGGAACAGCAAAGACGAACTATTCAGACGCAATCCGACTCGGACGAGAGACAAATGTTAGAAAATGACTTTACGACAGCAACCGGTAGTGACCATTCATTAAATATTGACGCAAGTGTTGACGGAAATTTCGACAATATGCCGTCCACCACAAAAATTTCAAAGTCTCAGTCAGAGCCCATGTTAATGCATGACGTCACGTCTAATGACGCGGCGGGGGCACAGACCTTGCAAACGGTAAACATTGCCGAAATGTTACAAATGCTGATGAAACAGAATGCCGAAAACATGGCAATCTTACAGACACAAAATGAACAGTCACAGACACAAAGTGAACAGTTAAAGACACAAAATGACGAAATTAAATCTGATCTCATAGCAATTAAGACAAGTAATGACGCTTTATGTAAACGTGTGGAACTTATAGACGCCACACTGACCAAACAGATGAATGAACTCAGTACTAAATTTTCCCAGCTTAATACGAGACAAGAAAAGACTACAACTGACGTAGCACTTTTACAGACACAAGTAAAAAACTTCAATGTCACGTGTGAAGTTCTTACTGAACAAATTCAAACATATCCTTCAGTACACGACAACCTTGAAAAACGAATTACTGACGTACAGAATAAATTTGACAATGTTGAACAACACCTGACTGACATCTTACAATCTGATGCCACAGCTCATTTACAAAACATTAATAAAGAATTTCATGATTGGGTAGTGAACAAAGACAAACATTTTGATAGATGCTTACGTGAAAATTTACCAACAATTGTGCACGACTCCGTAGCGGAATACATCACTAATAACAAACAGCTGATTACTGACGCAGTGCAGTCTGTCACTGCACCAGTGACGCAATTCACCGATCGACCACAGTCTGAATGTAACGAAAATATCAGTCAAAATGCACAGTTCAGAAACCAATATACATTCGAGTATGATACACACATACCGCACACGACAGACACACGAGAGCAAAACACACCACGACTACAACACATACCACGATGTGCAAACACAAACACAAGCTATTATCATGGTAAACTACAGCAACATTATCGTAATTACTCGCCAGCAGAACATAGCAGTAATTACGGTGGAATAAATCCATATCACAATGCGAAGGAAGAAGAAAGCTTAATGAAACACAGGCAATTTCAGATTTTTATCCCAGAAAAACGAACCATTCATCCGGTGATTTTTCTTAAATCTTTTAGTAACGCATTTCCACGCACTTGGAGTGACCGGAAAAAGATTTCATATATTGTCGGTTACATCCAAGGCGATGCAGCTGTCTGGGCATACAGTCAAGCTGACGTATGTACCACGTACAGTGAGTTTGAGCGTGCTTTTCTAAACAAATTCTGGTCGCAATCCGTCCAGGAGCGACTCAGAAGACAAATTCTAGAACCTGAAACATTTAACAGTAAAAATGGCAACTTACGCAGATACTTTGAAAAATACTTGAACATGGGACACTTTTTAGATGAACCAGTCGCAACACGCGATATACTCCGTGCGTTGAAGACCAAATTGCCTTTCAACATTAAAGAAAAACTCCTACATATCCCGGATGACGATCCAGACTATTTCTTAACAGCTTTAGATTCGGTTGACATGTTACTTGAAGATCAGCGCTTCGCGCGGCAGAACAGCAGCCACAATGTTTACACTAGTGGCATGCAAAACATGCAGGCTTGCCAACTCAATTCTGGCGCGCCCACAGTTGGAAACGCGGTACCGCAAAAACAGCAAACTCACATGCCGACGCAATACGGAAACCAAAATCAACACGCGTATTCCAATACAAACAACAGTTACAACAGTAATAACACTTCATGCGGCAATCCATACAAAAGGCACCGCGGTAATAACTACAACGGTAACAAAGCATACATTGGCAACAACAAAAACACAAACAGAAATAGAAATAATAATAACTACGAGCCAAGACAGCGTCAAGGCTGGACTCGTAACGATCAGTACTTTCATTCAAACACTGCTTTACCACAGCAGTCACCAGGACAAAATTGGAGCATACCTTACGACCAACAGGTAAGTTATAATGCGCAACAGCAACAACAACCGCAAAAGTTTGGAGATCACAATAGGCAATATCCGAATGTGAATATAATAGAAATGACACCTGATACACAACCTCAATCTGTGTCAGTACCTAGTACAAATGCTAATCCGACAAACTAGAAACAGTCACTTCTATGCCCCAGGTCGTGGCTGAAGAATTCTTGGGGGGCGACTTCAATGTTAATCAGTTATTTGACACCACAGTTGAACATCAGAATAATGATATGTTGAATAATTCTAAACAAAAATTACCTGTTTTATTTATAAGATACAACCACAATGACACTATATCAGATGAACTTTTGCAAGACAGTACACAATGTCGTTCAAACACAAATGAAATTGTTTTAGCATCCACCACTGGTGTAGTAGGAGGGATTCCAACTACTATTATCTTAGATACAGGTGCAGCTGTGAGCGTTTTGTCTTTTAATTTCTATAAAAAGATGTGTGAATTGGAACCTGTGCCTGAGTTTCCTGCCCAAAACTGTAAAATAACTACTGCACTAGGTAATAAGTCATGTAGGGTTACGAAGCAAGTTTTTGTAAACATTAAAATAGGTAATGGAACCGTACAATGGCCATGCCTGGTTGTACAAAACCTTGTGACAAATTGCATATTAGGAATAGATATTATGAGCGAGAAGGACTGCATTATAGACTTCTCCAAACGTAAATGTATTTTAAATGATAGAGGCAGTGTAATTATTATTGATTTGGACAGGAGAACTCTAAAGCATGACAAACACTGTACAGGGTACAAGGTTCAGTTAGTACTTGACAATGACATTCAAGACACGCACACACACTCATCTGACACAGAGCTAATGGACTTAAAAACATTGCTTGATCATAAGATAAATGAAGCTACAGCTCTCAGTGTACATGAACGTATAAAACTACAGGAAGTGTTATCCAGATATTTACAAGTTTTTACCAAACGAATAGGTGTTATCAACACGTATGTGTACAAGATTGAAGTTAAGCCTCACAAGATCTTCTACCACAAGACATATAACGTACCGTTATCTCAACGACCTGCTGTGTGGCAAGAATTAAAACAAATGTTAGACTGGAAGGTCATTGAACCATCCACCTCACCTTACTGTAGTCCTCTACTTGTTGTCAAAAAATCAAATGGAAGCATTAGGTTAGTGTTAGACGCACGAGCAATTAATGAAATAATTTTACCAGTTCACACAAAACCCGAAAATTTAGAAGAGCAATTACAGAAATTTCTAGATGCAAAGTATTTTTCCACAATAGATCTCGCTAATTCATTTTGGCAGGTGGGTATTACTCCTGATTCTCGGAAATATACTGCATTTATGTTCGGGGGGCGAACCTATCAGTTTTGTGTTCTACCTTTCGGACTGAATGTCAGTTCTGGGGTATTCATTACAGCCCTGGATACCGTGCTTGGCGATGATTTAGTTGAGACAGTCACACACTATGTAGATGATATACTGATAGCTACACAGTCTTGGAATGAACACGTTGACACACTTCAAAGAATTTTAGAGAAATTTGCACAAGCTGGAGTCACAGCCAATCTTAGAAAATCAAAGTTTGGTTGCAGTGAGATAAAATATTTAGGACATATCATTAATTCACAGGGCATACGTCCTGATCCCAGTAAATTAGATGCTATCAGAAACTTTCCTAGCCCTCGAACTAAAAAGCAGTTAAAATCATTCCTTGGGCTATGTTCATTTTTCAGACGTTTTTTACCACAACCACTTTTGAACAGTAAACATCTGCTAAATCTACTCAGAAAGAATCAAGTTTGGATCTGGTCGGAACAGTGCCAGAATGACTTTAATACAATTAAACATGCCTTAGTGAATGCAAACTTATTGAGCCATCCAGATTTCAATTTAGATTTTTGTATGACTTGTGACGCTTCACGCACTGGCTTGGGATGTTGCTTATTTCAAGTTGTAAAGAATAAAGAAAAGGAACAGATAAGAATTATTGGGTTTGCGAGTCGTACTCTATCTGAATGTGAGCGTACATACTCCACTACTGAGTTAGAAACACTTTCCATAGTATGGGCATTCAAGAAATTCAATTACTATTTATTTGGAAAACACACAGTAATTTACACCGACCACCAGGCCCTGACATTTTTGTTAACTTGTAAACTTGTACATCCTAGACTATCACGATGGGCAGTTACACTTCAGAACTACTCTTTTGAAATTAAATACATAAGAGGTAAGGATAACACCATTGCAGACACTTTGTCTAGACTTCCACAAGGTATGAATGAAACCAACAGTGACTTAGAAAATATAAATGACTACAGGATTCTCTTAATGCAAGACAAGCAGTATCACCAATATTATATTGATATGTGCAGAAACATGGCTGAATTACAAAATTCTGATCCTCACTGGTATAAGATAATAACATTGCTGGTAGAAAAACACAATCATCCTTTGACTAAGCATTACAAGTTACACAATGATGTGTTATTTTATCGCCGACATCCAAATGCTACTAACTGGTGTGTATGCATTCCCAAGGAGTCTGAACGTAATCTTATTTGGCACACGCACATAGTTTGGGGTCATTATGGGACAAAAAAGTGTTTGGCGAAGCTCAGCACATACTGTTATTTTAGCAATATGAGAAGAAAAATTTACAGGGAACTGAAAACATGTGTCATATGTCAAAAATCAAAACCTCAGAATTTATCCACAAAAACAGATTTACATTCCATTTTACCCAGTAAACCCCTGGAAATTCTGTGTACTGACATCAGTGGACCGCATCCAGCAAGCTCTGGAGGCGTCAAATATATTTTGGCTTTTTACGATATATTTTCTAAACATGTAAAACTTTATGCTTTAAAATCCGCCACTGCAAATGCTATAATACGAAGATTCTCAAGTGATTACCTGACGCACGTGGGAAAACCTAAAGCAATTCTGTCAGATAATGCAGCATACTACTCTGGGTACAAATGGAGAAATTTCTTGAAGGACAATAACATTAAAGGTATATTTATTTCGAGGTTTAGTCCACAATGTAACGCGACTGAGAGACTTTTCCGTGAATTAAACCGATTCATGAGGACCTATATTTCATCAAAACATACTAATTGGGTGTCCTACCTAAGTCTTTTCGAAGACGTACACAATAACTTAAATATTTACGATACAAATTACACACCTAACGAGATAATGTTCAATTGCAAACAGAACGATCAGTGGATAGAACCATTACCTAGGTTGTCAGACAAGGAAATCACACCTGAACAGAAAATAAAAGAAGTTTTGACTACGTTGACACATCACGCACAGATACGAAACAAACATCACAGAAACATAATAAAAAGAAAACAAAAATTCGAGGTAGAAATGCTTGTACTACTTCGTACTCATTACAAATCTGTAGCACTCAAACGACGCAACGCTAAGTGGCGTCTGCTATATGAAGGACCTTATATAATTGTTAACATACCGCATCCTGGCGCGTATTTGTTACAACACCGTAGAACTAACAAGATTATTGGGCTATACGCACACCGAGATCTTAGAGCATTTCATGCTGAATAATGTCGAAGTCATATCCATCAAAACATTGCTAAGCAACTCGGAAAAACTCTGTTGCTACAACACAGATAGTAAGTAGTATAGAAATTTTCATTTCAGCGGTTCCAGTGACGCAGTAGAAGGCAGAAGAACTCTTCTTTCAGCGCGCGCCACCACCTGGAAGACGGAATATTAATTCTTCACGGAACATTATGTTTACGTAGCAATGAATGATATATTAATTTTCACGGAACATTTGTTACTGTAGATACCACTGACTTGGTATGACACTTGACGAACCGACTGACGTCATCTGTGAAGCGATCATTTACTTTGAAAAATAGATTAGACGCACATCTCTCAACACGAAAAGCATCTATCAGTAGTCAAGGCCACACAGACACTATACACACACGCACAAAACGCGAGGAATCAAACATTTTCTCTCTCTTACTATTTTGAATATTTATTGAGTAGTGAAAATGCCTGGTCTTGCCTACTGATGTAATGAATGTTGTGTCTAACCTATCTTAATTTCAGATGACAACACAAAATAAACATCGATAAAATCCCAGCAAAACTCATAAAGAGGATGTAAATATCTGCAATTCATGTAATCAAAGGTGATACAATGTAATAACTCATAGCTATGTAATGATGATGTAAACATGTTTATGTGCAACTGTATTATGTTTATGCTAGGAAAATATGTGACGTGTGTATGTATAATTACTTATGTTATTTTTCTCTTTCAATGATGTATATTGTAACTGTTACTATGTAAAAAAATTTTTGAACAAAACGAGTGCCAAAAGGACATTGCATAGTGAACCACTGTTCACGGACATTAATGAACATTACTAACTCTGCAACTACGCAAAAGCCTATGTGAAGGAAACTGTTAATGACATTCATTATGCAGCGTACCTATGTAAACGCGATGAACGATTTCTTTGATTAATAACTACGAACATTTAGGTGAGTGCATCGTCTAGTGACATTACTACAGTACCTAACTTCAAGATGTTAACGGGATTAAATGGACACAAAGTGCCTGTCCAGAAAACAACACGACGGGTGGAAGAATTTTGGTTGGAACTTCAGGGAATGAAATGTTCTCGAAATGTGACGGACACTCTTACCTGGACTATCCAAGGATCGACGTCAGCTACGTGCCGTCTGAGGTTCTGCAACCAAGCTTCCACGGAATGTAAAAAAAAACGAACTGCATGGGGACCAATTACTCGACGGGTCACGTCAGATCTGTAATAAACAATGCTTCTTGTCACAACGAACTGCATCACAACGACTATTATGGAAATGGGAAATGGACACGCTTATGTATTAATCACGTTGTTATACAACGATGTTACTGTGATCAAAAAAAAAAAAAAAAAAAAAAAAAAAACTTTACCACGACAACACCAACCTGTAAAAAATGATTGTGCAGCTGATGACTGTGAACTGAAATAACGACACGATGTGTATAGGTCAACGCACCTGAAACATACGGACAATTTTCTTTGTAGTATTTCAAAACAATACTATGTAACTAAGAAACATTCAACAATCTAAGTTGTATTGTGTTATAACAAATATTGTAAATTTAAAACTAAGTTACCTGTCATAGAATGTAGTCTTCATATGTAATCTTGGTTGAATATTTTCCTTGTGCAACGACTAAGATACGCGCACACACGAACAATATGGACTGCAATACTGTGCCGCGTGATCTAACTGTACGATATAACGGCAATGCCGGAGTCACACAGACGCTTCAGCGCATGCGCGCACTCTATTTGCCAACATAAGAACTTTTACGGCGCACGCGCGTCATTCAAATTTTGTACATAATGTGTATAATGTAAGTCATGTAAATAGTTGTAGATATAGATTTTCTTGTGCCTTTAGGTGAATTGCTCGCCTGCAGGTGTGTCCTTTCGCCTCGCAATTCAGGGGGCAATATAAAGGCACATTTGCATGCCG
Source organism: Schistocerca nitens (assembly GCF_023898315.1). Lineage (NCBI taxonomy): Eukaryota > Metazoa > Arthropoda > Insecta > Orthoptera > Acrididae > Schistocerca > Schistocerca nitens. The sequence goes on along the minus strand of NC_064624.1, from coordinate 38,424,071 downwards.
AGCGTGGGTTTCCGCGGAAACGCGAGATATTAATTAAATATATAATCAGTGACTGATAAATAAAGCCTATGGCACACAACTGCAGCGCTGTGTCGCTGATAAGACAAAAGAATAATTACGACACTCATATGTCTGATTAAGACAAGAGAGCTGAGGTAGAAGTGGTGCGAGAAGCACGTATTTTTTTTATTGTCTGGCACACCGCCATATTTTCATCTTCTAGAAGATTACTCCGAGTTGCAACCATACTAGGCACTCGATTCTGAAAAGAATTTATATTTGTAAATGTAAGTAGGATTATGAACTGTAGGCTATTTCATTCAATATAACTGAATTAACTAACTCTGTAACTTTTTTATGTTTAGTAGACAATCACCTCTGTACGACGTATTGGCATGGCTGGCAAATCATTGTAATATTGAATTTAGATTATGAGTCCGCACCTACCGCAGCAGTCTTTGGAAACGAATTAATTACGAAGTCCGATTATTTCAGTTTTATTTCACGGTCAACTACGAGTAACATTGCCTTTACCAAATAGCCATTGTCAAGCGTCTGATTTCGAATAATTAAACGTCCACGCACCAGATAAGATCATTTACAACCAATCAACATCATACATTAATATTTTTAAATAATATTATATATTTTTTATTTTATTTCATTTTAATTATTTTATAACCTCACACCACTTCACGGTATGTGGAGGAGGATACTTTGTGCACTGAGGCCATTCTACGCTGCGCCGTCACCTCAGCGTCGCTGCTGCCAACTTACTTCCCTCCCCCCCTCCCAATACCGCTACGAACTGTCGGCTCCGACCAGCGTGGCCGCGTGACGTCACCAGCTGACCCTGAGCTGGCGACACGCAGTTGCCTGCACTGCGCGGACGCCCGCTTCCCGCTCACAAACCACTCTTTCGCAATGACAACACGTCGTCTCGCAGCTTTAAGGCTTGCAGCGAGATGACCACCGACGGCAAAAATCGAGAAATTGCAGCCAATAAAGAGGAGGCCTTACCGACGATGACGATCTGTCTACCCACGCGCCATTCCCGAGCGCAACAGGAGTAAACGGATAATATGAAGAAAAATCTGGTTGATAACAGTATTAGTTGCTACTAATGCCCTCAGCGGTGCTATCCGAAACGGACAGATCCCAACTCCGTCGCTAATTATAGTACCATAGACTCACGTTTATCCGAAATCCACTTTATCCGAACAATTTTTTCCGAATTTCGCAGCTCTCACTGGCGCTGTCTGACGCATCGCGCAGCTACGCTTTTGGCTACCTAGACTCACACTTGACAGGTTTCAACTTGAAACCTCCTGGCAGATTAAAACTGTGTGCCGGACCGAGACTCAAACTCGGGACCTTTGCCTTTCGCGGGCAATTGCTCTACCAACTGAGCTACCCAAGCACGACTCACGCCCCGTCCTCACAGCTTTACTTCTGCCAGTATCTCGTCTCCTACCTGTGAGGACGGGGCGTGACTCATGCTTGGGTAGCTCAGTTGATAGAGCATTTACCCGCGAAAGGCAATGGTCCCGAGTTCGAGTCTCGGTCCGGCACACAGTTTTAATCTGCCAGGAAGTTTCGTATCAGCGCACACTCCGCTGCAGAGTGAAAATCTCATTCCAGGTTTCAACTTATCCGCGCCTGGAGCCACGCATTCGCTGGTGTTTTTTTCGGCAGTCTACTGGTAGTCAGTGCACTGGCGCGCGTCAAAATCCCGAGTGTCGACAATCCGTGTGTGTGTGTGCTGGTTGAAGTTTTAGCGTGTTTCTTGTTCGTATTGTGTGGCTTCGTGCCACTGCCATCTATTGGAACTCCTTGGAAGTGCTGTACGTACAGTACTGCTCTGTTAGGCGCGGAGTAGCTCTGTCGAAACCGACAGTGAGCGTGCGGCGCCAAACCATTTGCCCCTGTTGGTAGGTACACCAGACTAAGCCGAGCGTTTAACAGTTTAACGGTGAACATACAACGCACTGATGTGTTGCCTCGTGGGCCTAGGTAAGAGACGGGATAGGTGTATCGAACGTTTTCATCCGATGGCTGCCACAGCAAGGTTTTAAAAGCCAAAAGCTTCGTCTAGTGGGTCTCCAGTGTCAAGCCGTGGGTCGGTTGCTTGAGTTTCAACGTTTCGTACTCGCACTGCATGGTTTAAAATGTCCGGAGATCAAAGGGGCCAAAAAACAAAATCATCAGTCGAGTGTAGGTAAAAAAAAGGAAAGAAAAAGAAAAAAAAACGCTGTACGTGAGTACGGTCGCGAAACGAGAACAGAATGTGATCTCATTGGAACAAAAGCTTCGCGCTTTGCAGAGAACTGATGCTGGTGAGCCACCCGCGAAAGTTGCTGCGGCTTTGAACGTCGGTTACTGATTGGAAGACAAATCGACCTGAAAATGAAAATTTTTTTACATCCAAGCGTCAGGCAGCGCAGTGAAATCCCGAGAAACAATGAGAAAAGGCGCACATCCTCAGAAGAGGCCTTATGTTTGTGGCACGAGCAGATAAGAGCCACAGGTGTGACCGTGTTTTAGGTCCTCTACTTCGCCAAGAAGCGATGACTTTTTAGGAGCTGATTGAAGGAAAGGAGCAACAATTAGTCGGAAGTGATGGTTGGCTGGATCGGTTCGAGAAGCGGCATGCTATTCGTGAAATTGCCATCCGGGGAAAAAGCAGCTATTGCTGATTTTAACAAGAAATTGCACACAATCATCGACAAAGGAGGTTATAGTAGCGATCAACTTTACAACTGTGATGAAACTCGCTTAATTACAAAATGCTGCCAGCAAAAACCCTTGCCACTAAACATGGAAAAACGGAATCAGGATATAAAAAAGCAAAGAAAGAGTTACTGCCCTTGCCTGCAGTAATGCCACTGGCAACCGTAAATTGAGCCTTATATTAATGGGCAAATCCAAAAAACCAAGAGCATTTAGACGGAAACCAGCTGATAAGCTTTTGCCGTTGTGGTACACGAATCAATCTAAGGCATGGATGAACGGTGCTACCTTCAAAGAGTCGTTCCACGCAGAGTTTGTTCGACCTGAAGAAAATACATGGAGGAAAATGGACTTCCTCGAAAAGCGCTACTTCTTGTGCGCAACGCTCCTTCTCACCCTGATGATCTGTAAGGTGGGGATATCAAAGTTGTGTTTCTCACATCAAACGTCACGTCTCTATGTCAACCGATGGACCAAGGTGTTTATGAGGCGATGAAACAACATTACAGACGCAAGCTGCTGGAATACTTAATCGGTGCGATTGATGCTGAAGAATATTTTGTGGAAGCTCCATAAAAAATCGATGTTTAATTCGTCGGATTGCTGAAGCTTGGATCTAATTCTCCAATTTCTCTCGTTAGGTTTTGGGAAACACTCTTACAGCATAAGGCTACTCATCAGTGGTGGGAAGGAGGTGGCAACACCAAAACTCAAGCTGACGTGCCAGAAACAGATGAAAATGACGTAATTTTTGTGAATTTACTGGAGAAGTTACAGGGTTGTGAAGATGCGAACTTCGAAGACGTTAAAGAGTGGATGGAAAACTACTTTTTTAATTTGACTGAGGAAGAAATCGCCCAAATTGCGACCAATCCGAAAGCGTCAGAAGAATATGTCTCTGATGACCAAGCAGAGATAAAGATTCCTCACACAGTTGCTTTCGAAGTGATCCAAACCGCCCTGGAGTACGTCAGTCAACAACAGGAGGCGACTTATCCCGAAATCGTTTGTTTCCAACGTTGGAGATATATTCCTGCACCAAAAGTTTCTCAAAACAAAAAACCATTAGACTTTTTACCAAAAAATAAATTCTAATTGAGCATCGTAGAGCTTTGAAACGTCCCCTTAGAAAAATTATAAATGACTGTGCTTAAACTGACACACAATATTTTTAGTGCAACGCAATCTGACATTCAAAAATCCCTACAAAAGAATGGCCCTGACTAACAATAACCTATACCTTTCATGAATCATTTACCTCACAAAAATCTTCGTTACTCAAACTACTGCAATACAGCGTGCGCCAATACCGCCAGCTGAATGAAAGATTCTAACTACTGAAGGCACTAACTACTGATAGGCATAGTTAGCAAATAAAAGATTTTGATAGAGAACGAACAATGTATTTACATTAATAGTGTTCAGAAGTCATCCGTTCATGACATCCAGTCTTACAAATTTACTCTCTCTCTAATGGACACACGTACAGATAATCCGCTCTCAAAACTCCACCATCTCACTCCCCATATCCACCACTGCTGTCGGCTCACCTCCAACTGCTCAAGGCTACGCGCTGTTCACATACAACTGCCCAACACTACAATAGCGAAAATTACAACGAAGCCAACCAGCCACAGACTGCACACAGCACAGCCAGTGATTTTCATACAGAGCGCTACGTGGCGTTACCGACATAAAAACCTCAACAGCCTACTTACAACTTCAACGTCCATAAGATCCTCTAGACTCATTTTTCGTTTCTCTGAGTAATCTCTAGACTTGTTTCATAATTTTGTAAAGTAGATTATTTTTTATTCAAAACAGTAGGTAATAAAATTAAAACTCCTGTATTTTTCCTGCTGCCAAACAAGGCGGATTTTTCCTGTAAGAACGCAAAATAAACGAGCTTCGTTATTGAGCATTAAAAAACTGAGTTTTTAATCATACTTTGGCGGCTTTTTACTACGCCAACACAATTTCTTCAGTCAAAAACGCAGGCTTATTCACAAACGTATCAATAACATTCTACATATCCTACATAGTTTTAGGATCATATTTCTCGGTACTGACGCAGTTCGGGGTGTTTCACGCGTGAAAACAGCGGAACTTCGGTTTTTCTGAAATTTTCGTTATCCGAACAGGTCGCCGTCCGGATCATTTGGGATTAACGGGAGTTTACTGTATTACATCGGTTGCATTCCAGGACACGGATGCACCAGAAATACGAGGGCATTTTATTCAGCCAAGACGTATTTCGAAGTATACTACCTAATTCTTTGGGAACACTTTCTGTCATAGTTTCACTTCTTACCATAAAATAACATCTGCTTCGTAAGAAAGCATTTCTGAGGGAACCCGTAATTTCCATTCATATATTCTGCTACTTAATAGCAATCTGAATCAATTCTACCTACACGACCTGAAGAAAAGCGTAAGATGCATGTTGCTGCCTTTTGAGATCACTAGAACAATGAGAAAACTCGTTTGTTTCGAGATTAAACTGAGCACATACTAACAGTTGAGTAGTCGCCCAGAACAAGCTTGCAACGCTCATTTTTAGAAAAGCTGGCTTTTACACAGAGAAAGGTTAACAGTACTTGGCACAAGGTAGCGATGCTGGAACTGCTGTACACAATCTGTTGTAGGCGATAGACTGACAGGTTTGCGTTGCGCAGAGCAAGGTTGAATCTGTAAGAAAGATGGCGGTCACATCAAGTATACCTCTTACAGTCAGTGCTCAAAAACCAGAGATCACTGTCAGAAAAACACGAGCAGGGCCGAAAAGCGTAAACAACCTGTGAGGACCGGCGTGATGTGAAACGTAAGGGACTCAGGGATGCTGGGAAACTATACATATCAAAGAGGGGGAAAGTAATAGTGGCAAAATCTCCACCAGATGAGGTACGTAGTACAAGGTTGCAACTCATTTTTTCATTGTAATATTATGATACCATAACCTAAAATAACTAGCCTTGTTTGTGACTAGCTAAGCTAATTTTTCTCTGGCCTTTATTGTGAATTATGACCAAGTAGTGCAAACCATATTGCAATGAAAAAGTTATGTAACAATGCGTAACACAGTAACATAACAGAGCACGTGACTTACACCTTTAGGCATTATTCTTTAATCGTTGTCTTCGACTGGATAAATAAGTTTATGTAAGTACAGTATGTATTTATTGAAACACTGTTTCAAAACGTGATTATCGTTTTTTTGCGCACCTAGCAATGTAGACATATTACATTGGATACAAAAACACACTGGTTAAAGACTTCTGTACTTCGAATTACCATCAACAGTCGCCATTGTTAGGACGAAACTGTATTAAACTTGAGGACATTAAAAGAAGAGAGGTTGAACATCTTTGTCGTAGACACTGCAGTTTTCTTTATTTGTTCACACTACCGTCAGGTGACACCGGGTTTGTCAAAAGACGCTGTTTCATGTTTATAACACAACTCCTCGTAGAATACAGAATTTGCAAGAGAAAATGAAAACTTGGGAGTCGTTCTGTGTCAAGAGGGGCAAACATAAAAATCGACATTACACTATACCTGATCATGGGAAGATATGCAAAATCATATACGATCAGTCAAAACAGGAAAGTCATAGTCGCCACAAATCCGGAAAAAGTTGCTTGTCCGCTGGTGTAAATTTAAAAAAGATATTGATATGTTTAGAAAACAACATCCTGAATATAAGTGCAATGAATGCACAAATAGAGCGATTTTGCACTCGTGTTGCAATCTGCGATTTCGTCTGCGTAGAGCAGATTCTTGCTCATATTATGACAGGTTTTATTTGGTTATTATGTCAGCAGAGACAGATGAAAGACAAGCTATTGAAATTCAAGGAAGATTACATCATTCCAACGCTGAAGGGTCTTATAAAGCAATGAAGGAAGACGAAAACAATCATATCTACATTGTACTTTCCGTTGATGTACAGAAAGTATTTTTCTGTCCTGTATTGTCCCACTCCTGCGTATTCTATCAACGGTAGTATTCCTGTTGCAATGAAGCCACACACAATGCTGGAACAAGTGACGGAACAATGTGCTTTTGGCGTGAAAGTGTGGCCAGGCGCGGATCAGCCGAAATTTCTTCGTGAATATTGAAGAACATCGTCTCAAACTATCAACCCCTTGCCCGGGGTGCGAAACAATAATTGGCATATGTTGTCACTTTGGTAATACGTAATAGCTCTGGGATATTTTACGACAGTCAATCAAAAGTTCGTGGTATCAGGTCAGAGTTTTCTACAGTGTGACCGAGACTTTGCCCTGATAGAGCGTCAAAAGACACATACTGTGCAAGTTCCTGAACACTGGGTAGAGGTTATCACTTCAGCAAGGCGATGAAACCTTTCTTCGTATGTGATATGCAGCCTGAGGGCTTTTAAGATTTGAGTGATCTGGAACATTCGCTGAGAAGGTATTCGAATTTATAATAACTTCATCACATTGTATGCTGATATCTGCAGATGATCCAGGAAGAGTTCGCATGAGAATCAGCCACAATGTACTACAACCGTTGCATGCATATTCCACCTTAAAGAAATCACGAGGGGTTCGCAATACATACTGTGTAAGTCCTATAGTGTGCCACTAACTGAAATTCCTTTTCTCTAGTCTCAGCGGTTGCCAATATAAGCAGGAAAGTTGAACGACTTAATGGATATGTATAACTATATTCCAGTGGAACTGAAACAGTTTTATGAAGAAGTGAATGTTGAGTAACATTTTAGTGTACAGATTTCGTTGTAAATGAACTAACGATAATGCATACTATAAGAAATAACTTCCATGACAATTTGCTCTGCGCTGCACATAAAATATTGGCAGATCTATAGTAATTCAGTATTCACAATATTTCATATGAAGATTTTGTTGACTACTGTGGTTAAATACAATCCTTTATATATTGTTGTTTACAACTTTGTCCTTATGCGTAGGTTAAAAACTTGCTCTTTGTGAAGATGTTATTTTTTCCGTTATTTCTTTTTTAATTTACATGTGGCCTTAACAAGTGCTTGTCAGTCAAATGACGAAGTCAGTACAACTGTTTCATTACAATTTTGGCTTTAGAAATATAAACATTTGTGCAATATAATGTTTTTCTTTTTCTTGGAAAAAAATTACTTTTGTCTGTTACAACCTTGTTTTGGGAGGCTATTCAGTTACAATAGCAGTCTGTATTCTGCCGCTCTTTATACTGAATTCAAGATAGTACTACCGGCAATAGTTGCAACATTTGTATGCAAAGGTTCCACACTTCAGAGAGCAGGACGTGATACGTGTCATACACGTAAGTAAGTACGTCACTGGATGTGCGATGTTCCGTGTCTGCAGCCACGAGCGCGTTCAGACGAGACTGGAAATACAACACGACGCTGTCTTCAGCTTTAGAAAGGATATCGACAGGTGAGCCACACATTACGGAACATTTTACGGCCTCGGGTCGGAAACCAGACAGTGTCTACATTCTTCGACCGAAATGCTACGAATTAGATTGCATGTATTACGTAAATTCCAAGCATAACAACTAAGAAAAATAAGTGGAAGACGACTGTCACTGTCAAATAGCAAAGCGGGACTGTGACACACTGCATAACATTTTTTATCACTTAAGAAATTACGCCTCTGCAGACGACACACACACACACACGCGCACGCACGCTCCCTGCTGGAGGAAAGCAACTGAGTGCCGCTTCACGAGCGAGTGTTCCAGGAGTGGCGGGGCAGCGGCTCTGACCTCACGTGATCCCTGATGCCCTCCCCCCCCCCCCCCCCCTTCCCCTCTCCCAGCCGCCAGCAAGAACGCTGCAAGCCGTGACCTTCGCGCTTCCGCCGGCTTCTTTTTCTCTCTCTCTTCCAAGAAGCGAGCAACTGAAGAGCGAGCGAGTCAGTCCCCACTCTGCCTACCCAGCTACGTCACAAGGCTCTACTACAGGCTGTTTCACAACGTCGTACCGGTCCTACCGCGGCGCGCACTTTAACCCTGCTGTTCTGTTCACTTTTACTTGACATATATACTGTTCGGGTCAATATGACCCGACATATCAAAATGCTTTAGAAACATAAATTTTGGTACAGTTTTAGCTATCGACATTGTTGTTCTATTCCAGTACCTTGTTAGTAATAATAATAATAATAATAATAATAATAATAATGGTAATAATAATAATAATAACAATGCATACAACTTTATTGAGGGATATTTTTCATTTAAATATGCACATAAATTTGAAACAACAGACAGTTTCCATTACAGGCATTCAACTTAGAAAGCACTACAGTTTTTCCATACTTCTATTCTTATTGTTGACAGTTTAGACGTAAGTATTGACATTTTCTAACAACAGACAGTTGTCATTACAGATATTCATCTTAGAGCACACTACAGTACAGAACACACTACAGTTTTTTTATTACATTCCAACATAGAAAGCACTACAACTTTAGAATCCTCTCTTCTTACTGATTGTAGTTTAGGCACAAGTATTCACATAAATTTGAAACAACAGAATTTTCAATACAATCATCTTATAAAATACTACAGTTCTTTTCTTACTGCTTGCACTGTGGACACAAGTAGGTTACATGTTTCTTGCAAATATGTTTACTACATTTTCCACACACCATGTTTGTTTTATTGTCATTACTTGATGGACAGAACTTACAGCGTGCACGTTTTGTAGATTTTCTTGTTGTTACCGATTCTGACACACCACCCACATCATTCGGGTTTTGGATGCTTGTGACCATTCTCAAAGAATCTTCTGTTCTTGGGAAATGCGTTCTTGATGCAATATGTTCTTTTATCAGTGACTTTCCAAGTTCCTCCAAGAATATTCTCCTTCTAGTCAATTTGCTTGCATTCCAATTAGGGTCAACCGAAATCCACAAAACGTATGCATTATAAGCAGAAACATCAAGAATATTGTAGAAAACTATCATTGGCCACCTATTACTTTTTCGTTTGCATGTATATGTACCTAATAACTGATCAAGCGTGTCTACAGCACCTTTGGTTGAATTATAGTCCAAAATCATTTTTGGCTTCTTATCAGCCCTGTCACTGATTTCCGCATCATGGTGGAGAGTGCTCATAAGTACAACATTCTTGTGTCTCTTAGGAATATAATTAACCACAGTAGTGTCATTTGTGAAGTAAAATGAAGAGCTGTGTACCTCCTTGTTGGTCATTTTGTGTGGAAGCTCCGGCTTATTTTTCCGTATAGTTCCCAACATAGTCAATTTCCTTTTCAGAAGCAGCTGCCCCAAATTGTACGACGTAAAAAAGTTGTCACACGTGATATTCTGACCACGTAACTCAGAAGTGAGATCAGATACCACCCTCATTCCCTGATTTCTTTCTGGTGCCGCTCCACTCACCTTTCCTGTATAAATTTGGGCTTTCAGTACGTATGAAGTTTTGCTGTCACACATGGTCCATATTTTGATCCCATATTTTGCCGGTTTACTTGGGATATACTGCTTGAATGGACAGCGACCTCTAAATGCTACTAACTGCTCGTCAACAGTAACATTTTCTCCTGGATTATACAGTTTAGGAAGGACCTCTACCCACTTCTCCCAAATACTACGAATTGCGGCAAGTTTGTCAGTACGTCGTCTTTCCTCTCTAGTAGATTTCTTGTCAAATCGCAGGACACGTGATATCTTACAGAATGTTTCATGAGACATGGTTGCTCGAAATATGTTTCGCCCAGTATCTTTATCCCACAAACTTTTTGTAGACTCCCCATGAGATCGATATACACCCGCTAGGAGTAAGAGTCCTAAGTATGCATGGAAAACAGAACCATCAATATCTGTCCACTGTTCACCATAAACTCGCTGCCCTTCAATATTTGTCATCTCTATTATTTCATTTTGAAGCGCTGTGTGAAATACTGCTTCAAATGAACATTTTACATCAGATATTCTGCTGACTGCATACCTGGTAACTCCTGGGGTACTCTTGATGATGTTCGAAGCTGGTAGGCGACCATGTTGTGCTGGTGGATGCAACTGCCATTCTATATTCCCATTTTTAGAAAGAAAAGTCTCTACACTATTTTGTATGGGCTGTGGACTGTCGTAACTGTCATCGGAACACTCGCTTTCAGATGCATTGCTGATGTGATCTTCAAACTCAGAAAGTGATCCTTCATCTGGTGAGGCATTTACTATTTCTTCCAACTCACGATCATTCAATGGTCTCATCGCCATGGTGTCACAAGTCAAACTGGGCAGAAACAAAGCATTCCAATTATTGAGAACTGCCAATTATTATTTCCTGGGGAAAGCAACAAACAAGCCCATTGTTGTGAACGCATGGAGCTTTAGGTGATTGTTGAGAGTAAGTTGGAATGATGCAGTCACTATTCCCACACAACACAACAAAAATAATTTTCGCCATTTCCAGATTTTAGAAATAAATACGAGTTACACTAAACATATTTGTGTCGGGTCATTATGACCCGAACATTACATATGCAACTATTACAGTTGAAGCCCAAACTTCTTAAACTTTTTTAAAACCTTTTAAAACACATGCTGCTCATCCATTTTCAGACAAAGTCACAAAGTTTCATAAATATATATTGGTATTTACATAATGTAAAATAACGTTCATATTCGTTTCGGGTCATATAGACCCGAACAGAACAGCAGGGTTAAAGGTACGTTGTCCAAGACGCGACGCACACTAGCGACTGCGACGGGTCGCTACGTGACGTCAGAGGTTGCCTGCTGCCGCATGCGCAGTTCGAGTTTGGGATGCGACGCGCGACTGTTGCGGCAGCTGCCGCAGCACTGCACCAGCGAGCAGTGTTGCGACGGAAGTCGGACGACACAAAGACGTACGGCTGCCAGAAAGATGTCGAGCCAGTCAAGGAAAACTGAAATGAGCCACTCACAGGATGTGATGCTCTGTGAGCTGGTCTCGCAACATCCTTGCCTTTACGATTTGAAGAACCCTAAATATAGAGACACTATGTTCAGAGACAGAATTTGGGAAGAAATTGGTGCACAGTTGAAACTGGCAGGTGAGTGAAATATATAATATATTCCCATTAATGCAAATTTTTCAGGCCTGTTATGAAAATCATATAATCCATGCAGATGTAGAATTAGAATGATGAAAATGAACTTGAAGGGCAATTTTCGCATTACTCTTTTTTGTGACGATAAAAACTGAAAACGGCAAGTACATTACAAAATGAACAATCTAAAGTACAACGAGAAAGTTACATTTTACAATACCTTCACTTTGAAAGTAAACGGTAGATTGGTATCTTGAAGATACTTTCTAGTTGTGAAAAACCACCACCAGATTGTTGTACAGCTTTCTGTAATCGATAGATGTTCGTTTTTGAGGAAGGCGTTTCTCAACAGATTGCGCAAACAGTTTGCTGCAATAAGTAATTTGTCACATTCACTTCAATTCATTGGTAGCAGATGGTGCTCAAAAAACTTGTGCCAAAAGTGCACTACTGTTTTACAAGGCCCTTCTGGTCTGACACAGTTCACAATTGAAATTCGTCGTTTGTAAATCCTGGAGTCATCTTTTGAGTGCAGCTTGGCAAGATTATATGTTCGTCTCATCAATAACGATGTATGCTGTCAGAATATAAGAATATGGAAGTTCATTTGGATGGGAATAAAGAATCAGTCGGCTATGAAAGTTGCCTTAGCTTGTTCCAAAAGTTTCTGCATGGGAGAAACTGACAAGTATAATTTGGGGAAATTTTGTAAACAAGCACAGACATTATTTCTTCCACATTTATGCTAGTGTATACTGTAGACGTTCAGAATGAAAATTCTAGAGATGTTTAAGGTGTAACCCTATCTTGTCAAAAACTGGAAACAATGCAATGACGCTAGCTTGCGCTTATTGTTAATAAACTTATCTTTCATTGGAATTTTAGGTGAAATGTGCAAAAACACATGGAGGAATATTCGGGACTCGTATCAGAGAAATAAACGAGAAAGAAAGCTTGGAACAGGTTCAGATGCCTCAGCAAAACCAAGAAAATGGGTTCTGCTTGATCACTTGGCTTTAAGAAACCTACATTTCGTGGCATTTTAAATGAAATTGTCAAGAGCATATGGAGAAATATTAGTAACTCATACCGCAGAAATATATGACGTAAAATGGTTTCATTAGGTCCAAATGTGTCAGCGAAACAAAACAAATGCATTCTCTATCGTGTGATGACCACACGATTCTCGTTGCGCGTCGACAGAACTGGCGGCTAGTCGCGACGCTCCCGGAGATATATGAGCCCAAATCTCGGAAACGGAGATCGATATAATTCTGATCTCAACTTTAAAAATAATTTCGATATGTTAGCTTCTTTTCATCGGCAACGATGTATGACCTAACGCGAACCATACGTAAAGTAGCCAGCGACCACATTTTTCACTGTACACAATTCAAATTTTATGCAGTAGGTTACTTGTAAATTAAGTGTCGGAATAACTGTGACGAATATCGGAAAAATAGACACCTCATTATCAAGCTGTGATTTGAAACTGTAAGATACGCAAACATAAATTTTTTGTGCCTTTTACTTTCCTCACAATTGATAGAGAAGTAATATACACCGAAAAAACACGCAAAACCGGAAGAGATACTTTTCAATTTTTTAAAGTAAAAGGAGAATCTGTATCGAAATACTAACTCTGGGAGCCGATGTAACTTTGTTGCATTAACATACAGTATTTTTTACAGCAAGAAAATCGGAATTCTTATTTTTCTTATGTATTTGAATCCGCCGCCGCCGACCGGAGCTTGGGAAACAGCGGCGACTCCAGTCGTGTTGCGGCCGTGTCGCCGTCAGCCAGGGTGGGAAAAGAGGAGGGGGCAGCGTCGCAGTCGCAGCCAGCTGTCGCGTCTTGCACAACGTAACTTAAATCTGTGGCAACGCCGTGTACAGATACGTTCCGGCGGCGTTCATTTTTAGACAAATGTGTTAAGACTATAAGGAATAAAAAAGACGATAGCTTCTTCCGAAATGCAACATTATAGTGTAAATAACATTAACATAATGTAAGTCAGAATTCTACTACAAACATAGAACCGAATGCCTGTTCATGTCATTGTATGTTCCTCTAATGCTATTCGTATAACGAATCCCATATAGTGCAGTCAATCTGTAGAATTTAAGGTTTGTTCCTACTTTGTGTTTCTACTAAAAGTTAGAAGTTTCCTTAGAAGGGCTGCGTTGAAACTTAACAATTCTTCGCGTTCCTTCCTTATGTATCCTATTATGGCAAGGCTGACGTTTCCATAAATTGCAGCCCTTTGATTGGGACTGGTAAAATTAGCGAACAGTTCTTTCTGTGTCGCCTCCTCACACACGCTGTTATAGCGTTAGAGGCGACTGAACGCTCGTCACTCCGCAGATACCTCCTCTTCGTTTTCTGCACATTTTCTTGCAATGCAGGGCGATTATCCATCACTTCCGGACACCTAAGTATATCAGTGAGTATACAGAGTTAACTGACTGACACTGGAAACTACGATCCCCGAACAGAAACAACGTATATCACTGCACGCCGATCTACACCGCTGAACAGGTAACGGGTAACTGATTTTGGGTGCCCCTGTAGGCCAGTGACAGCGTTCTTCCGGGAAGGGCCACTTCCCCCACCAAAAGCGCTGCTCGCTCTTCGGTTTACAGACAGACTATAGCACAGTCAACGCCTCCTGTGACATCCCGAATAAGCCCTTCCGTCCTCCACTTGCCTCTGACTAGTAAGTCCGCTCAGTCTCTTTCACCAGCGACAGGGAAGACCCTAGTCCAATGTTTTGACACGAATCCCTGCTTTGCAGTGCAACGCTAACGATGCTTGGCACAATAGACCTCCACTTTTGACGAATACGGAAATTACCTACACTATGCCGTATGTGCAAATCGGATACGATCGTCCAGTCTCAAGTATTGTCCCGTTTTTTGAGGCTCAAAAATTTGTCCCGATTTTTTTTTTTTTAAACAAGCAATTTGTCCCGATTTTCAAGGATTATTTTCAGACATTCGCAAAGTGGTTAAAATATTTTCTGAGTGTCGATTTTATAAACTATCAATTGAAACTGACATTCCGTACGTTGGTACCCCCTGATAATGTACAGCCTAAGCACTATAGTTGTTGCGTACTCTTATTTTCTTTGCTTTTACTTGCCATTGTTGTCAGCACTCGGTATCAGTTTCGTGAAGTGCTAGCACGTCGTGGCGATGCAGAAACGAAAATCAAAGTGTTCGGAAGAGCTTCAGAGGAAATTTCCTTGCTTCACTGCTACAGACAATGACTGTTCAGCAAAATGTAACGTATGTAACTGTGCTGTTATCCGTGTCTCATGGTGGTGCTGCAGATCTCAAGCATCATATGGAATCAGAGAAAGACAGGAAGAATCTTCGGCCTGCCGGAGTCGCCGAGCGGTTCTAGGCGCTACAGTCTGGAACCGCGCGACCGCTGCGGTCGCAGGTTCGAATCCTGCCTCGGGCATCGATGTGTGTGAAGTCCTTAGGTTAGTTAGGCTTAAGTAGTTCTAAGTTCTAGGGAACTGATGACCTCAGAATTAAGTCCCACAGTGCTCAGAGCCCTTTGAACCATTTTTGAAGAATCTTCGATCGGCAGGTTCCTCGCAAAAAATGACGAGATATTTTGTAACTTCAAATACACAGGAACAGAAAAACGTAGCTGCAGCAGAAGGAACCCTGTCATTCCAAGTTGTTAAACACCGCCAAAGCTATCGTTCTAATGACTGCAGTGTTCAACTAAACAAGAAAAATCTTCCTGATTGTAAGATTGCAGAAAATGTTTCGTGTGGAAGAACAAAGTGTGAAGCAATTATCAACAATGCTATAGCTCCGCATTCCCAGAAACAGGTAATAGCTGCCGTAAACAGTGCAAAATACTTTTCAATATCTACTGATGCTAGCAACCATGGGCATCAGAAAATTTTTCCTGTGATAGTTCAGTATTTTTCTGTAAGTGAGGGTTGACTGCAGACGAAATTGCTTGATCTTGATGAAGTGCAGAACGAAAAGTCCGAAACAATTTCCAATTATCTTCCTCATGTTATACAGTCATTCAGTATCATCTCAAAGTGTTTGCATTTGGTGCAGACAATACAAACTATAATTTTGGGGGGGTTAATGAAGAAAGTGGGTAATAATGTTTTCACACATCTCAAAGAAAAATTAAAAAACTAACATTGTTGGCATAGGTTGTCTAGCACATGTTGTTCATAACACACTTTGAAGTGCTTGTGATGTTTTACCTGTTGACATTGACTGCATTGTCATGACGTTGTACAACTATTTTCATATTTTTTCTATTCATGTTGCAGAACTCACTGAATTCTGTGAGTTTGTTGGTGTCACTTGCATAAATTTACTTTCCTTTTCCAAAACAAGGTGGCTTTCATTGTTGCTAGCCATAGAAAGGATCTTGAAAATGTATGAACCTTTCAAATCTTACTTTTTGTCACAGTCTAACTCAAAGTACCCTATAAATCCTATAAATGAATTATTTACTTTTTGTACATTCACAAATGAGTGTTTTCCAACAATCCATTCTGAGCATCGAGGAACAGAATAATTCCATATGCGAAGTATTAGCCGTCTTAAATAAAGCTTTGACAAGTCTAAATTCAAGGAAACATGAACATTTTGCACCACTAAGTGTAAAAAAACTGCTGAATGATTGTGATGACCAGTCTGTTAAGAAATTTGACATAGCAGTATCAACGTTTTATGATGCTTCAGTAGACTATTTATCCTCATGGTTACAGGGAATAGCTGAGTTTTCTGTAATCTCATGGATGATGCTCACAGAACCACCAGAATGGTCAGTAGTTGAAAATACTTTAATGTGGCTAAACGAAAAGGGCATTCTAGTAAATGACAGCCTCTTATTTGATGAAATAGTTCATATACGGTCATTTGTAAAACAACAATTGGAAACAGACAGTGAACAATGGAATCAGTTGATGGCACATGAAAAATGGTGTACGTTTTTCAGATCTTGCCAGTGTAATGAACAGTTCAGAGAATCGCTTAATATAGCGCAGTACTTCTTTTCACTCCCTACCCACAATGCAAATGTTGAAAGAGTTTTCAGCTTACAGATGAGAGGAATAGATTTACGGTGAGGAGCGTTAAGTGTATTTTACTGACCTGTTTAAACTTCAGTAAATACAGTTGCACTGACTTCTATTCATACCTATTAGGCAAACCTGAGTTGCTGAATGAAATTTCATCTTCGAAGAAACATGATTGCAGTGTGGAATCCACAAAACTGCAAATTCCTTGTGTTCACTAAGAACTTTTTTGTAGCGATTGTTACTGTATGTCTTTCTACACTCTGTGTTATAAATGTTACATTTCTTAGTAAGTAAATTTCTGAAAACTACACACACACACACACACACACACACACACACACACAAATATCAGTGAAGGCTATATTTGCAGAGGAAGAAGAAATGGTAGCATTAAAAGTGATATTTAACGAGAAATAAAAATTGTCCCACTTTTTGGCCAAGAAAATGTATGAAAGTCCCACTGTTGCCCGAAGAAAATATGGTCACCCTAGTCTCAAGCAAATCTTACGTTCAGAACGTATCCCTAAAGACTATTTTCGCTTATAGCACTACAAGTACCTTTAACTCGAAATGGTCGCCGCTTGAAGTTTCCATAGTTTTATTTTGATTTCAGTACTACAGAGAAGCTGATAGGTTGTAAGTACACAACATAATTAATTCGTATCAGCTGGCCATTCAGAACATTTTACCGATTCAGTTTCTGTTGGCTGAATTGTATCCATCCAGGAACTTACGTTTTACCGTCTATTCCCTTGTGTTGCGCCGAGCACGACGGCCGGAATTGTTATTTTGTGGCAGCAGTTATCTGCAGTAAACGTCGTTTCTGCGCCAGTCATTTTTAACAGTTCCCAGTAAGCGGCTGTTATCTGTGCTGTGATTCGTTGATGCAGAAGAGACTGACCAGTCCCGTATTCAGTTTTATACTACCGGAGCACTGGTGCCACATTTAGTGGCTTTGTACTGAACATGAGTGCAAGGGAAAAAATCCCTCGAAAACCCGTAGTTATAGGTACGAAATCTTACAATATAACAGCGCAAAATATCGCTATACGACAAGGCCACGCCCGCAAACTGCACTTACTTTAAGGTCAAATACTTAGTTTAATTTTTGCTGCTTCAAACCAACTACAGTAAGAAGCCAACCGAACTACATTAAGAAACTAACTACATTAAGAAACTAACTACATTAAGAAACTAACTACATTAAGAAACTAACTACATTAAGAAACTAACTACATTAAGAAACTAACTACATTAAGAAACTAACTAAAAAGAAACTAACTACATTAAGAAACTACACTCCTGGAAATGGAAAAAAGAACACATTGACAACGGTGTGTCAGAACCACCATACTTGCTCCGGACACTGCGGGAGGGCTGTACAAGCAATGATCACACGCACGGCACAGCGGACACACCAGGAACCGCGGTGTTGGCCGTCGAATGGCGCTAGCTGCGCAGCATTTGTGCACCGCCGCCGTCAGTGTCAGCCAGTTTGCCGTGGCATACGGAGCTCCATCGCAGTCTTTAACACTGGTAGCATGCCGCGACAGCGTGGACGTGAACCGTATGTGCAGTTGACGGACTTTGAGCGAGGGCGTATAGTGGGCATGCGGGAGGCCGGGTGGACGTACCGCCGAATTGCTCAACACGTGGGGCGTGAGGTCTCCACAGTACATCGATGTTGTCGCCAGAGGTCGGCGGAAGGTGCATGTGCCCGTCGACCTGGGACCGGACCGCAGCGACGCACGGATGCACGCCAAGACCGTAGGATCCTACGCAGTGCCGTAGGGGACCGCACCGCCACTTCCCAGCAAATTAGGGACACTGTTGCTCCTGGGGTATCGGCGAGGACCATTCGCAACCGTCTCCATGAAGCTGGGCTACGGTCCCGCACACCGTTAGGCCGTCTTCCGCTCACGCCCCAACATCGTGCAGCCCGCCTCCAGTGGTGTCGCGACAGGCGTGAATGGAGGGACGAATGGAGACGTGTCGTCTTCAGCGATGAGAGTCGCTTCTGCCTTGGTGCCAATGATGGTCGTATGCGTGTTTGGCGCCGTGCAGGTGAGCGCCACAATCAGGACTGCATACGACCGAGGCACACAGGGCCAACACCCGGCATCATGGTGTGGGGAGCGATCGCCTACACTGGCCGTACACCACTGGTGATCGTCGAGGGGACACTGAATAGTGCACGGTACATCCAAACCGTCATCGAACCCATCGTTCTACCATTCCTAGACCGGCAAGGGAACTTGCTGTTCCAACAGGACAATGCACGTCCGCATGTATCCCGTGCCACCCAACGTGCTCTAGAAGGTGTAAGTCAACTACCCTGGCCAGCAAGATCTCCGGATCTGTCCCCCATTGAGCATGTTTGGGACTGGATGAAGCGTCGTCTCACGCGGTCTGCACGTCCAGCACGAACGCTGGTCCAACTGAGGCGCCAGGTGGAAATGGCATGGCAAGCCGTTCCACAGGACTACATCCAGCATCTCTACGATCGTCTCCATGGGAGAATAGCAGCCTGCATTGCTGCGAAAGGTGTATATACACTGTACTAGTGCCGACATTGTGCATGCTTTGTTGCCTGTGTCTATGTGCCTGTGGTTCTGTCAGTGTGATCATGTGATGTATCTGACCCCAGGAATGTGTCAATAAAGTTTCCGCTTCCTGGGACAATGAATTCACGGTGTTCTTATTTCAATTTCCAGGAGTGTAACTACATTAAGAAACTAACTACAGTAAGAAACTAACTACAGTAAGAAACTAACTACAGTAAGGTCAGCACTGTGGATTACCACACAAAACTGTGAATAGACTTGACACCACAGTAGCTTTGTTTAGTCCTGACGGAAATATTTCGTTCGAGAAATGCCACGTTAATCAAATTTTGCATGAAATTATAAAAACTGCGCCATTCCTCATGTGAAGACTGGCTATTACATTTCGTACTGTGAGAATGGATACTGCTACACCTGTTATTACACTTTTTTCAAGACCTCCTAGGTGGTGCCTGCACATGTTGGGACAGTATTTGACCGCAGTGTCGGCTCCTCTATCCTGACTGTACTGGACCGGCGTAAGGGGTCGTGGGTTCTCTCCGAGCAGTTCCTCTCCTGTTCAGAAATCCGCGCCTCGCCGCGGTGTGTGAGAATGTGGAGATGTATCTGTCAGGCCACGGCCACACAGAACGCGCCTGGATTTTTCTTCCCATTTTTAATTATTATTCATTATCGTTGTTTTAGCTTTGCCACCACTCGTTCACAGCCGCCGATAAACTGCTGTAAAGATAATAAACATCGAAGACTTCATTAACAAAAAAAAAATGAAAAATCGACTCCCTCAATATCGTTTCAAATAACAATTTCTCCTAATTAATTTTGGGTCTCAAAGAAAAATATTTCGGAAGACCCGTACACGAAAGAGATTACAAAGATGAAAGTAATTCTCTTTCAGCCGCATTAGAGAGTACCCGACCACAGATACAATTTGCATGTTTTGCGTCTATCTACATGCTAATGATCATTTGCATATTTTTTATGTGAACAAGTAAAAACAGGAAATAATTTGTACAGGCGATAGGTATAAAGAAATATTCAATACTAATTTACATACTAGGAAAAGATACAGAAATATCTGTTTGAGACTGATAAATTAGACTGAAAGTATATCTCTGACTTGGTAGTTAACTTTAATGCTAGGAGTTGGAAAAATTTACTTGACTAAAGAAAATGGTTCAAATGGCTGTAACCACTACGGGGCTTAACATCTAAGGCCATGAGTCCCCTAGACTTTAGAGCTACCTAAATGTAACTAACCCAGGGACATCACACACGTCCTTGCCCGAGGCAGCCGCGTGGTTCCCGACTGAAGCGCCTGGAACCGCTCGGTCACAGCGGCCGAGGGCGTGAAGGTCGAGGGCGTATTCTGATTAAAGTGTAAGTTGTGCAGTATTTGCTATCACTAGATTTGCCTAAGTATTCAGCTTGCCGATTTTATGTAAGACCAAAAGTTCTTTTAATTATTAGTCAGACAGGTTGACAGTACTGTATTTACAAATTCTTCAAATAATATAGTTAATATCTACGCACACGACATGCCTCCAGGGATACTCCTGACAATGTTAACAATCAAAGTACTCCTGTGCTTCTCCAGTTAATCACTGGAACGCTTAATATTTCATTCACAGAATGTACTAGCACTTCTGTAATAACTGATCACACAGGGCCAAAACTATGTAGTGACTTCAAGGCTAATATCTACATTGCCTACATTACCAGCTGCAATCTTGCTGTAAGCTATCAACGATTACGTACGTAAATGGTGAGTATACGCCTGCTTGAATCGGACCTATGTTACTCCTTTCCAGTACACTATTCATTAAGTACGTACATGCAACCCAACGCAGTTTAGCCCCTGACTGACGTTCTCAACGACAAAGACCCACGTATCGTTAACAGGTAGCGTGTGTTCGAATTCTACAATTAAATCTAGAACTTCATTTTGTGCAGAATCAAGTACGAAAAATAAATACACCAATGGCTTTATTCTTCCTGCAAAATAATGCTGAGTAGTTTATATATCATAGTGTTTTGTAACACGTATGGTGTTGCTATTCATTAACTTGCTCTCAGTGTTGCTATTCACTAACTTGTAATTCACGTCCTACAGTTTACTTATAGTATCCATTATCTGAAATTCCAATTACAACATACGGAGTGCCATAGTAACTGATATACAGTTCTTAGGGCAAATAGACCTCTACCATATCGCTGACTAGTACACATAATGTACATAATTTTCGTTACCGCTCACGAATGATTCTGCTTCTCGTTTATTTATTTTTCATTGAAGTCTTACTGAATCTCTAGTCGAGTTCACTGTTGCCTTTCATTTAGTAGTGTGGGGTCCGAACACAAAACTCCGACGTAGTAATTTGCACGAGAAAATTTACTCGATAATTTCACATCTCCAGAGAAAAACCGATCGTGAAGATTTGATATTTTGTACAGAAACGAATATTCTTTTAAATGGCGGTTAACGCAAGTACTGGTGAGCTTTTGAAAGCTATGTGACAACGGATTTTTGAAAATCGGAAACCGGTAATGGTTTTGTGTAAGTAAACTGTGCATATCATTCTCGTGGATGACTGCTGTACTTAAGTTATAATGTTTATAATTCTACTACAGCCTAGTTTCTCATGATATTTGTTTTCTAGAATGTAGCGAGAGATAGCGGGCTTCAGTGCACTATTATTTCCACTATAGTGTGTGTCGAATCAACATCGATATTTTTCAGATGGCCATTAGTAATCGATGTGTGTTGCCACTGCATTGAAAAGCACGTTTCGTAAAAAGTTCAACGGGATTATTCGTGATATTCAGAAGCCGTACTGGATGTTACCGACAACTAGCGTCGTAAGTATGCACGACAATATTCTTCAGATCCATTTGTCACTTTTTAGGCCACTCGGGCAATGGGTTAAGGAAAATTTGAAAGCACACGAAAAACGGGAACTTAGTAGTAAGACGCAGCAAAACAGCAAACGAAACACAACCGTGGACGGAGCATCCCGGTCTGTATCCGTCTGGGACGTGTGGAGACTGCCGCGGGGCCCGTGCCCACGTGTCAGAGGCGTACGAGGCTGGCTGCACCGATGGCTCTCCGTGCAAAGGCTGCGTGCGTCTCGTGCACGCGGGAAGTTACACAGGTGTAAACGTACCTTTGCACGAGGGACGAACGGTGCCCAATACTGAACATGCCGATTGCTACTATATTTCAATCCATGACATCAAACCGGACATAAAACACTCTTCGAAATTTAAATGCGTAAAATACGTGCCACAGCAAGACTCGTTACTACAACATTCCATTTCTTTGGCTCCGCTAACTGACAACCTTACTGTAACCTGTCAACCTAGCCTATACCTCGGGCTATGCAACAGATCACTTTTCCACTACAACGTACGTAACAAAAAATAATAAAGCAGCCATGTAAACGTCACTGTCTTCTCCTGTATCCGTGTGTACATATATGACGTCACAAAGCACATCATTACGCCACGGGGCAACGACGAAGCCCGGTATAGGTACCTACGACCTGCTGCAGTTTGGACAGCCGCCTGTACTGGAAATACAGGTATTTGCAGAACCTAACGAATCTTGATATTTTAAGAAAAGTGAAACATACGGCGGAAGTCTGAGACAACTGCAGATTTTTAACCGACTAACTACTAAATGGTATATGACAAAATGGACCGCAAAGGTGTCAGTGAAATTTTCACGAATCGCTTTTTTCTTCAACGGAGACTTGGCAGAATCGGGTGGTCGTAAGTAATATGCAGCCACTCACCGAGGTCCAGTGTGGTCTGCAGTTTTCGCACGGCAACGAAACTTGGCAGTTACGCTAATGCGTAAATGTGAAACCAGTTTGGACCGAAAAAAAATTAGTTCCAATTTTGGGTACCAGGTGCGAATCTGTCGCTGTGCAACATCTCGCCGAAGTCTCTGGTGCTCATACTGAACAAATTGAGCAGGTGGCGGTTAAGAAGAAGCTCAACATTCTGCCTTTCTCACTTGTTTGACCCTTCCTGCCCACGTTCCGTTGCCAATCCATTACATATGGAAAAATTTCTGTACGTCTTTCTTTCATCCATAGCACTACTTGGTCGCAACATTGGAAACAATTTCTTTCCAGTGTAAATCGGTTTCGCATAGGCGCACTAGTACACCGTGTTTCGCTGCCATACATAAGGTACAGTCCACACTGGACCTCTGCGAGTATCTGAACTTCACACTGTGATCACCCCGTGGTACAGTAGCGTTACTTCCCACGGTGGGTGCCGTCAGCAACGCGTCATGGCGATACCCCGCCACCGCCTCCACGTGAGTCACGTTTACAGCCAGCCCAAGTACCATGTGAGACACCACACTATGGAATATTTTGCTGATGGACAAAACACCGAAAGAATTAAAAGCACCCAAAAACAATGTACACATTCCTAAGCCACACTAGTGACCTTACTCCCTTATTATGGGCAATCGATGTGTGTCTCAAAGCGCAGATCCCACACATTCGCGATAAAATTTTTTTTGACATCGCGCGTCCTGTGCCGCGATTGGATGAGGGGAGCGAACTGGACAGTCGCTGTTGATCTACCCATCTGCGAAGTTAAAAATGAAAATTTTATAGTTTTGAACTCAAATTTCCGTTTTATGGCGATGTGCAGTGTAACACACATTTTCAGCACTTTGTCATGCTAAAGTGTCGGTAAATGTGACGTCAGTGACTTACCATCAATTACAGGTAAGGCTTCTGTAACAGTACGTGGCTAAACGAAGTATTTACTATAGGTTTCAGTCAAATATAACTAGCAAATACCTCCACAAACGTAATGCTATCGTGATTCAGTCCTCTGTCGGAAACTAATAACAAATCTACCTCGATTCTCCCAATTATAGCACAGGAAATGGCACAAATTAAATCTAAATTCTGCCATCGTTATAGACTGCACATAAAAATTTACACTGCACTTTAATCGTGTCACATAAGATACGAATAATGATGAAGCACGATTCCGACAACTTTTCTGCACAACAAGCCGCACAGAACACGACGCGTCTCAAATATCTCTGATGCCTATCTTTGTCGACACACCAGGCTATGTTATCAGACGAATATTAACACGAGAACAGCCAAACAAAGCGACGAAGTGTCGTATAGTGCAAAAAAAAAAGTGTGGTGTGTGATCGCTTCCCTTTCACCAGCAAATCTCAAAAGACGGGACGTGACGTCACAGAACATAAAATAAAACCATTCCTATTCGCTTTATTATCGAACGACAATCATTTCGATAACTTCTCAAGAATTCGCCAACTACTAACCAAATCGTCGCCTCATTCTAACCAGGATATTGGGGAAAGCGCTCGTGCATCACAACGTTAATTCCATAAAATTGTAAAATACTGAAATGAACGCGAGAGCTGCGTTTCATCCCCAGAAGCGTGTCGGCATGGCGTCACGAGTTCTGATTCGCGAGTGGACTACAGGATTCGGAACGCCCACGCACAAAACAGCTTCCGACGACTGGTTGCTTCGCAGATGAGTTAACGTGTGTAATATCCGACCTTGAGCATGTAAGCGAGAAGTTAAGGAACGGCTTGGAATTATTCTTTACATGTGTTCTAAGTCGCCAAGTGCTCTCATTCTGAAACACAGGCTGAATACAGTCTGAGCAGTTTGCGCTCCTTTTTAAACAAAAGCAAGTTTATCGCGCGGGTAAATGTTTGAGACGTAATATCTCCTGGCGTGTGTGTGCCGTACGATCATATAATTTTGCAAATAATTTCTATGGGGTGTGGGGATACCGTCTGCAAACTGTGTTGCGAATACAGTTTGTACTAATACATTAAAACGTTATGTCTGATGCCTAAGCTGACTGCATGAAAATGTGCTAGTCACGTGTGTGTGTGTGTGTGTGTGTGTGTGGCGGGGGGAGATTAGCGAAAATTAACTCAAGTATTTGAAATGCTGTCTGGAGTTTGTTGCGAGCCGCTGACTGCTCTTGTTCTGAAATACTGGCTGAATGACGTCAGCGTATTTCAGCGCAGTGTGTTACGTTACCTCGCGACAAGCCGAGTTTCCAACTGTGATACTTTTCTTACTGTGTGAAGCCCTTCAAGTCAGATTACACCTCTGAATGAGTACATTACGACACCATTTTAGAAGTTTAAAGTCGGCCAATGTAGGCGAAATATTGAAAAGTAAATTTCTGTCAGCCATGCAAGCTGCTAGATGGGCAAACTGCAATCGCCCTCGGCTTGCGGGCTGGCGCTCCAGTATTACAGACAACTGCTGGAATCAGTGCTGGAAGACGCCACGTCGCACTAAAACTCACTCAGCCCCAAGTGCTGACTTCGATGGTTTTCCCATACTTGCGTTATTTCGTTGCAGTGTCGTAATTAGGAACGCTTGGCTTTCGTTTTGAACAACTGTGGTTCGAGAATTCTCTTGGAATCGACACTGGCACATCGAAACACTACCCGAATGAATGTGGCGCTATCTTCCGCTCCACGTTAATCTCGCTCAAGTTATCAGCGGTTAAACGACTGTAACAATGCGATAAATAACGATTAGTAAATTATTAAAAATTTGACACGCTAATTTATCACACTATTCTCCATCCCTTTTTTCGCACTGATTTTAATTTTTTGGAGTAAGACAATGTATTAGACAAGAGTAGTTCGTTGACGTTGCTCTGTCGCGAGTTACGCGGCAAACCATAGTAAAGCGTGCAGAACAGGATCCGCAGCTCACAAGTAATCCAGCAGAGGCCAGCTGCCCGCCTTACCTCTCTCTGGTATCCTCGCCGAGGTGCGACACTGCTTCGCACGCTGTCACCCGACTGGCTGATCCGTCAGAACTGCGCCGGTGCCTTGCTGCAGGGGAAGCAGATAGGGGCCGCCTCGCCAGCCATTGTGGTGGGGCAGCGGCTCTGACATCACGTGGCCCCTCCCCTCTCCCCCGGCTCTGACGTCATGCGACCCCTCCCCCCTCCTCTTACCCCACGCAACGAACGCTGCAAGCCCTGACTTTCTCGCTTCGTGTAGTTTTTTTTATTTTTTTCCAAGAAGCAAACACACGCAACGCTTCCTGGGACAGACCGCTGCAATCCGAATACGTAATTTCAGTCTTCCGCTTGCCTCTACGTCCGCTCAACATTCTTCAGTAACAACACGACGAATCGTAAGCGCCTGAGGCCCTGCTTTGCACTTTAACGCAAACGATGCTTTGCACAGTCCACCTCTCTTTTTGGTCAATACAGAAATTATCTACACAGGGCCACGTGTGTAAACGTTCAGATTTATCCTTAAACATTTTAGCTGCACTTCATTACAAGTCCTTTTAACTCGAAATGGTCGCCGCTTCTATTTTCCATAATTGTTTTGATTTCAGTCTTACAGAGAATCTGATAGGTCACAAGTAAACAAAGTAATTAATTAGTAGAGGTTAAATTTTTCTGTCTGCTCCTTTATGCTGCGCCAAGTAAGATTGCCGGAACGGTTATTTTGTGGCAGCAGTAAGCGTCATTTTGGCACTGGTTACTTATAAGAGGGCGTTATCTGTGCTGTGATTGGCTGAGGCAGAATACACCGAGCAGTCGCCGTATTCGGTTTTATATTACCGGCGCTTTGATGCCGCATTTGCTGACTTTGTATTGAAACTTAGGTCCTAGGAAAAAATCCACACTCAAGTTACCGTACCTGCGCAATTACTTACAACGCAACAATATCGGTATACCATACAGTCATCCGTATAAGCTGCAGTTACTTTAGGGTCGAATATCAAGTTTAACGAGCGAGGTGGCGCAGCGGCTAGCACACTGGACTCGCATTCGGGAGGACGATGTTTCAATCCCGCGTCTGGCCATCCTGATTTAGGTTTTCCGTGGTTTCCCTAAATCGCTCCAGGCAAATGCTGCGATGGTTCCTTTGAAAGGGCACGGCCGGCATCCTTCCCTAATCCGATGAGACCGATGACCTTGCTGTTTGGTCTCTTCCCCCAGCCGCGCGGGATTAGTCGAGTGGTCTAAGGCGCTGCAGTCATGGACTGTGCGGCTGGTCCCGGCGGAGGTTCGTCTCCTCCCTCGGGCATGGGTGTTTGTGTTTGTCCTTAGGATAATTTAGGTTAATTAATGTGTAAGCTTAGGGACTGATGACCTTAGCAGTTACGTCCCATAAGATTTCACACACATTTGAACATTTTTCTCTTCCCCCAAAACAATCCAATCCAAAGTCAAGTTTAATTTCTGCCGCGTCAAACTAACTACAGTGAGATTAACGCTGTTGTTCATCACACGGAACTGTTGACGACGAAACCTTTTGTTTAGTACTGTCTGAAAAGTTTCGTTCGAAAAAAACTTTGTTGATAAAGTTTTGCAACAGCTTATGAAAACTGCGCCATTCGTCATCTAAAGACTGGCTATTGCATGTCGTACTGTGGGAACAGACACTGCCACACCTGTTTCAAGACCTCCTGGGTGGTGTCTGCACATGTTGGGGCAGTGTTTGACCGACGAATCGGCTGCTGAGTCCTGACTACTGGACCCACGGAAGGGGTCGTGGGTTCTGTCCCAGCAGTTCCTCTTCTACTCAGAAATTCGGGCCCCGCCATGGTGTGTGAGAATGTGGCGGTATCTGTTAGGACGCGCCTAGGATATTTCTTTGCATTTTTCATTGTTATTCACTATCGTTGTTGGTTTGAGTATTTAGCTTTGTTGTTACGCGTTCTCAGCCGATGATAAACTGTTATAAAGATAATAAACCTCAAATGAAGATTTGATCAATAAAAAATTAAAAATCACTTCTCTCATTCTCATTTCAAGTAAACAGACTTTTCATAATTAATCTCGAGCCCCATAGCAAAAATTTAAAAAAAATTTTTAAAGACACCTACGAAAATAGAGATTACAAAGATGATACTGATTCTCTTTTAGCCGCTTTAGAGAGTAACCGTCCACGGATACAATTGGCATGTTTCACGTCCATGATCATTTGCGTATTTTAATGATGTAACAAAGTAAAAAGAGGAAATAATTAATTTGCACAGGCGATACGTATAAAAATATTTGGTACTAATTTTCATAATAGGAAAAGACAGAAAAACTGCCATTTGAAACTGATAAATAAGGAGACTAAAATTACGTTTCTGACCTGGCAGTTTACTTGTTTGCTCAGAGTTAGCAAAATTTACGCGACAAAAGAAAGAAGGCATGAAGGTCGAGGGCATATTTTGATAAACTGTAAGCAGAACAGTACTTGCTGTAACTAGAGTTGCCTAAGTATTTAGCATTTAACCGCAAATAAACGAAAGACGGATTCATTCGTGAGGGGTAACGAAAATTAATTATGTTATCTGTGCAAGTCAGAGATAAGTAGAGGGCCAACTGCACTTTAAAGAACATTAGATCGCTTGCTTGTGGCATTTCGAAGTTGTAATAGGAATTTTACATAAGGAAAAGAACCACGCTCTATTGATGCTGTAAGTGAACTAAGGGTCGATTAGACGCGAATCACAAGTTAATTAATAAAAACACTGATAGCTCACCATACGCTAGGTATTGACGTGTTACAGAACACTGATATATAAATTTCTCAGCATTATTTTGCAAGAAGAATGAAGCATTGGTGCAGTGGTTTTTCGTACTTGAGTCTGCACAGAATGTACTTCGAGATCTAATTTTAGAATTCGAACACTTACACGCAACCTGTTAACGTTACCTGGGTCTTTGTCAATGTATACGTCAGTCACACGCGAAATTGCGTTGGTTGCATGTACGTACATAGTTAAATTGTGTACCACGAAGGAGTAATATAGGTCCCATAAATGCAAGCACATACTCACTCTGTATGTACGTATTTGTTGATTGTCTACGGAAAGATTCCCAACAGTAACGTACACATTGTATGTACTGACATTACAGTCAGTACATTAAGTGTAAGCACAGTGTGATCAGAAAGTAGCAAAGTGCTGGTACATTCTGTGAATTAAATATCAGGAGCTGCAGTGATTAATTGTAATGGCGCAGAAGTACCTGGATGGCAAACAGCGTCAGGAGGTATTCTTGGAGGAAGATTACGTGTAAAAATATTATTTGCGTTATTCAAAGAATTCGTAAATACAATACTGCAAATCGATCTTACTAAGAATTTAAAGAATTTTTGGCCTTATATAAAATCAGCAAGCGGATCGGGATCACGAGTTGTCACTCAGTGACCACATTGCCGCAGAAACGGAAGACGACAGAGAGAAGGCGAAATACAGGGCTACCATAAACGAGTCACTCGTTTTCTGAATTATAAATTGTCCTAAATATGACATGCACAGTATCATAGGGAGCATGAATATAACCGCAAACTCTGCGAGTTTAAGCTGTGCCGACCACCTGACATTACGAATTCCAACTCGTTACCAAAATGCCCGCAAAGCAATAGCAATAGCAGTCTTGGTGTTGGAATATGCCAGGCATTTGACCAAATGTGCCAGTTCCGTCGTGAAGGGGGCGGGGGGGGGGGGGCGAAATTTTTGTACGCAGTACAACGAAGTCAACAGCATGCACAAGCTGCGAACTGTCAACACCGCAGCAAAGGGTGTGGAAGACCATGCGCGGGCATTCACTCTTCAAACCACACCGTATGCAGCTCGTACAACAATTAAAAGCGGAAAGTTAGTGAGGGCGCCTTCCGCTTTACGCCACAACTCAGGGACCAGTGTAGGATGGACGTATCGCCTCCATGCTGATATGCAGCGACGAAGCCACTAACATCTGAAAAAGTTTATCTCCACAATGTGAGTGTGGCGTACCGAAAATCCTCATGAAATTGCCTCTCATGAACGACATTTGCAGAGGGTTAATGTTTTCTGTGCAGTGTCACAGACGAAGCCGAATGGACAGTTTTTATTCTGTGAAGGAACTATGGCGGGTACCTCTTACCTCGATGTGCTTGTTTCCACAACTGATTCCCGATTCCCCGAATTTCATGTTCCAACAAGACATCCCTCCCTCCTCCTCTCTCCTCTTCTGGGAGCATCGATGTTTGTCGGTACCTAAATGACGGCCGGCCGGTGTGGACTGATGACCTCAGGAGTTAAGTCCCATAGAGCCATTTGAACCATTTGAACCTAAATGACGAACTTCCGCATCGCTTGATTGGCCGTAGGGCTGGAAGATAATGTGGCTCTGTTCCTTTGGACCTCCAGGTCTCCTGATCTAACGCGTTGTGACCTCCCCCTTAGGGGGTTCATTAGCGGCCGTATTTACGTGTCCCCACTGCCAAGAACACTGGAACAGCTCAGAGAAGGATCTTGACTACCGCTTGGGTGTGTTTCGCGTCGCCAGAGACACTGATAAATCATTTGTGGAGTGCAAAATGTAAACTAGATGAGTTTACAGTTCTATTCCCGCATCGATCAAATTTGTACACGGCATTCTTCGCAAAACATGGCTGTCTAAACACGAATTAGTCGTTAACAGTAGCCCTGCAATTTCTTCCATATTCCGAAATTATTTCGCAGGGGGAGATAGTAATGCGGTTCATCCTTTCAGTCAGCATTTCATGTTCGAATAGGGTATATGTTCGAAAATTCTACCGCAAATAACTCCAGTGATATGGAGCTGTAATTCATCACATTATTCCTATTTCCTTCCCTGACTGTTGTGTGGCAAAGATTTTATGAACTTTTCATCTAAAAACTTAGCTGCATATTGCACAATGAAATTATAGTTTTTGATGCAAAATACCCGTATTTATGCCGCAGCATACTGTAGGGTCCAAGGCGCCTTCCTTGATACTACACCCTGAATGGCCAAAAGACGAGAAGCGTATGTATATGTTAGGTGTGTCTTTGATGTTTAAAGTGTAAGCTTATCGAGTATTTCCAAAGACGATAAATTTCCTACACGTTTCGTTCACGGCAGAAACGTCACCAGAAAGACGTCCACAACGACTAAAAACAATCGAACACCGGTTTTCTTTAAATCACAGTGGACGATGTGTCATACGATCTACTTGCATGATGAAATTTATTTAGTAGTTACAGCTGCCGAAGTATGACACAGACTAATTTTTCACTGGAACTTCATAGCTTTCCTGTACCATTGTAAAGAGCTTTCCTCCAGAGGACTAACGACATACGGCGACTAAACAGTAACAGGGTAACCGCTCCGCAGACCTCTTTCCCTTAGTCAGCAGAGCAACACCCACACACGCCTGCCCTGCTGCACTCTGTATGTCGGCAGCCACGAGACGCGGGTGCGGCCCATGTGTTTGCCCCTTCGGCTGTCACGTAGTGTTCAGAATGTCGACATGGAGCGCCGATAAAGGGCATAAAGCGGTTCCGGACAGACGCCAGTGAACGTCGAATTTCGTCTGGACTTCAGCACTGAGGGCCGTGTCATGTCACGTGTCACGTCGTCGGCGGCGTTTCCTCTCAGAGTTGTCGTTTTAATTTGTCCCTTGACCTCTCTTGAAAATGCCAATGGTCAGAATTTTTCAGTCGCTTGGTACCACTCGTTGTTCCAGCGGCCTGCGGTGAAATGCTACTGGGACGGGAGCCAGCTCTCCCTCGCAATCCCTGTAGAACATTGCAGGTACATCATCCGGTCCCGACGCCTTCTAACCGTTGTGGATTTTTAGATGAACCTATATTCCGCAACCACTTTACATCTGCCATTTCGGCGTTAGTGCGAAGACTGAAACGAGGAGCCGTATTATGATCTTCCACTGTAAGATAACTTCGCAAAATGTGGCTATCTGAAAACAAATTAATATTTTACAGTATTTTCAGAAGTATCGCGTGTACAAATACGATCGATGCGTGAACAGAGTGGTGAACTCACCAAGATGGCATTTTTCACTCCACGAACGTTCTGTGAGCCCCTCTGGTGACACGGAACGATCTTGACCAGTGCTTGGGCGTGTTTCGTAACTTATGCAGCGACATCCTGCCAGTGGTCAGCACAGGAACATTGACGGGTTCTCTGAGCTGTTCCAGTGTTCTTGGCAGTTGGGACACGTGAACACGGTCTACTGATGAACCCCCTAAGGACAAAAGTCAGAAGGCGACCTGGAGGTCCAAAGGAACAGAGCGACGTCATCTTCCACCCCTATAGCCAATCCAGCGATGCAAAAGTTCGTCATTTGGGTAGCGACAGACATCGATGAACCCATAAGGGAGGGGTGTCGTGTTGGAAGATGAAATTCCTGGAATCCGGAATCAGTTGCGCAAACAACCGCAACTGCTACGTGAGAGGTACCTGCCATACTTCCCTCACAGAATAAAAACGGCCCATTCAGCTTTGTCTGTGACACTGCACAGAAAACATTAACCCTCGGCGGATGTCGTTTATGAGGCCATTTCATGCGGATTTTCAGTACACCACACTCTCACATTGCGGAGATAAACTTTTTCAGATAAGTCTTAGTTGCTTCGTCGCTGAATATCAGCATGGAGGCGAAACGTCCATCCTCAACTAGTCCCTCCATTGGGGCGCGAATCTGCAGGCGCCAGCCGTAACCTTCCGCTTTTAACTGTAGTATGGTTCGAAGCGTAACTGCCGACGCGTGGTCTTCCACACACTTTGCTGCCATGTTTACAGTTCGCGCCTTGTGGCAGCTGTTGACTTCTTTGGACTCTCGCTCACCCCCCCCCCCTCCACGGTTGCAGCTACCACATTTGGTCAAATACCTCGCATGTTCCAACACACGAAAAGTCTTCCCTTGCCTTGTCGGCATTTTGGCAAGGTGCTAAATTCGCAATGCCATCCAATCATACTGGTACATGTAATATTTCCGAAAACTTTGAATTCTGGAAATGAATGATTCATTTATGGTTGCCCTATATTTCGCCTTCTGTCTGTCGTCTTCCGTTTCTGTGGCAGTGACCCGGTCTGTCATCTTCTGTTTCTGTGGCAGTATGATCACTGAGCGACTGAACTCGTCATTGCTGGTTTTATGTAAGGCAAAAAATTATTTTAATTTTTACTCAAGTTGGTTGACAAAATAGTATTTTCGAATTCTATGAATAATGTAGATAACATCAGAACACACAATATGCCTTGACAATGCCTGACAATGTTTACACTCAAGGTACTTCTGCGCCTCTATAATTAATGACAACAACGCCTGATGTTTCATTCACAGAATGTACTAGCCCTTTGGTACTTCCTGACCAGACAGTGCCGCAACTCAATGCACTAAATTTAATGGCAGTACATACACTGTATACGTTCCGTGCAATGCGATTCAGTTCTCAACAACAAATTTTGTCAAGTTGCTACAGCTAAAGGAATAACACCATTTATTATAAACAGTATGTTGATAAGATTTCACTACTAATAGAGGGTGGCACCCATGAGATTCACACATTGTTCCAATTAATAGGAAACATGCACCAAAAAAGGAAACTTCGTTGACTTCCTGATAAGAAAGTGGACAACAAACACAAATTTTTGAGTTTCAGGAAACCTACATAACAGATAGTATCATTAACACCAGTTTACGCCACCCTTAGGATATAAAAATGCCTTATTTACATGAGTGATTCACTGGCTCTACCGCCTATCTTTACCAAGAGTGAAATATGTAAAGGACTAAGAATTTTAACCGAAATTCCAATAGCTAATGGCTTTTCTGTAAATAATGTCATATGCTCTTACAATGGGCTGAAAAAACAAAAAAGTAAACATCAGGCAAACGCTTACTCACTCAGAAAATAGAGCTAATAAAGAAATAATGAATCCCATTCGAGTGAAAATATGTCCCAGCAAATGGAGAAATGTTTGGAAATCTAATGCTGGATGTGGCTTTCAAATTAGCAACATCCCAAAAACTTTAAGTGAAACATAAACCGATAAGTGTGTATGACAAATTTGATGACTCTGGAGAAGACAGGACTGATTGTAGTAACTGTGATATATATATATATATATATATATATATATATATATATATATATATATATATATATATATATATATATATATATATATGAAGTGAACACATCGTGTGTCGTGGGGCAATTACTCTGTTTTTAAAATAATTGAAAAGCCACGATCGATTGAATCGTTTATTAGATGACCGACCGGTTTCAGCACTCTGAAGGTGCCATCATTGTCAAACAAAGCAGAGTAGGCATTGGGTACAAAATCACTCTGCCCATTGAGTACCATTGCTGGCTCTCGTTTTCTCGCTTCATAAATTTCAAGTTCGTCTATCAAGTATCAATAGTCCCTACTGTATGATCAGTTTCTGGTCAGTTCAATTCCAAAGCCGTTTTGTTACATGACTGTGAATGCTCCTTAAATCTCAAATTAAAAGTGTGTCCGGTTTCGCCGACATAATATTTATCGTAATTGAAAAGCCACGATAGCTTCCATCGTTTATTAGATGACCGGTTTCAGCACTCTGAAGGTGCCATCATCAGATCTGTGAAGGTATAACATAACAGGTTTGAGGGAGGGCTTACATGAGTTAGCTATATACATTACAATTATTACAGAACCACATACCTGAAACGTGGATTAACATTTATAAAACCGTATGGACATCATGGGATACGACCATCTGATAAAATAATTGTCACAACCAATAAAAAGTAATAAGAAACTGCTCTCATGGTCGTTCTTTCCATAAAATATGAAACTGAAGTCACCAGATGAAGTTACCACTGCTCGCCTAACACCGGTCGGCATCATCACTGCCCCATTCCGCGCAGGCTCACCTGCTGTGACTCTAGCGGTTCACAACCGGCCACCAGATAGGTTTCAGGTATGTGGTTCTGTAATAATTGTAATGTATATAGCTAACTCAACCGGTTATGTTATACCTTCACAGATCTGATGATGGCACCTTCAGAGTGCTGAAACCGGTCATCTAATAAACGATGGAAGCTATCGTGGCTTTTCAATTACGATAAACATTATGTCGGCGAAACCGGACACACTTTTAATTTGAGGTTTAAGGAGCATTCACAGTCATGTAACTAAACGGCTTTGGAATTGAACTGACCAGAAACTGATCATACAGTAGGGACTATTGAGACTTGATAGAAAAACTTGAAATTTATGAAGCGAGAAAACGAGAGCCAGCAATGGTACTCAATGGGCACAGTGATTTTGTACCCAATGCCTACTTTGCTTTGTTAGACAATGTCCTACTTTAGTCGTTGTACTTCTCTTATATACATCTTGCCTTTACGTTTACCTAGTATGCAGTGCATTACATATTTACTTCATTTTTTACGTTAAGCGTATCACCCTCATGTTTAAATATACCTTTTCTGTTCATATATTTTGTGGTATAGGTAGCTAGGATGCCACGGCGTAGCTTCCAGTTAAATTAGCACTACGACAGACAACGACGACAGCGCTCTCCAGCAGGCACAGTTCAGCTCTACGAGCACCACTGTAGACTCAGCCCATTTGATAAAGAGCAGACGGCCGGGACACTTCACTTCAGCTTCGCACCTCAGGGCAAAGTTATGTATTACTCTTGTTGCTAAAGTAAAGGTGATTTTAATTCAGACTGTAGTACCGAGAGATTTTTACCTTTTCCTGCACGTACACGCGCGCCGCCTTCCAGGCGGGATACAAAATATTGTATTAACTAGATGATCCGACTAATGGACTGGTGAGGTGTTCTGTTCTTGGGACGGAGTGTTGAAGACTACGAGACACCCTCTGGTGGTTAAGTTCCTCTGGCCACTTCTCTCCTTAGCAGCATTCTGATGGCGACACCAACAAAGGGCACTGATTACTTACTGCAGTCTGTTGTTTCATAAATTTGGCTTGTTTCTCTATTTATTTTATCCTTTGATATCACTCTGTTATTTTCATGTTCTTAGATATGTCATTATATTTTTATATAAAATCACCACAAGAGCTTATCAGAGTTATATATTGTCTCTTAACCATTTCGTTCTTAACAATCTGCATTTAACTGTAGTCACACTTTAATCTGTTGTATTTTATAATTGTAATAACTTACACACTTGTATAGCCAACTATAGACTCCACCTATTGTATTATTCTTTTATTTCGTATTCTACTATTATGTATCTGACGAATATGAGTAGGCCTGCAATAGTGACATCTAATGAACTTGTGACAAAGTTTTTGTGGCTACTGTACACAGTTTGTTGTGAAGAGCAGCGCTGTTAACAAGACTACACTGCCAAGAATATGGCCTTTTATATACTATATTTTAAATACGTGCAACGATGCTAAGCTGATTTTGTGTTTATCGTTTGACGATGCCACTGTGGCTTTATTGCTTTATGATGTGTTTTAAAACATGTGTGCCTCGTCGTGTTTTAAGTGCGTGCTTTCCACATGTATGTCAGTAGTACTTTCCGCTATAATCTATTTTGTTGTTCAATAGTTGTAATTGTGTTTTTCACATTTTTTGCTGCAGCTCTGAAGATGGTCATGACAGATCGAAACAGTAGTCTAAGGACCTAACAGTTTTTAATCATAGAACGAGATAAAAGAAATTTAATCATTCGCTCTTTTCAAACGAGTTCAGGCATTTAGAAAAAAAAAAGGTCACATACCCCTAAGTTGCAAATTTTGGAGGAGATAAAGTGGAACATACTTTTGATCCAGCATTAGCATTGTTTCTCACACACAGAGATTAATAACAAATCTGCATGTTTTGCACGTCCACCAGCGGCTTCCGTTAGGTAAAGGGGACCATCTGCTTTGTGTCTAACACCATAACCAGCTGACTTGCGTTCCTTCTGGCTATGGTCATGCATAGATATATGGGGACTCTGCCTCTCAAATTTACTGATGTACTGAAGTTTCATGGGAAGTCCAATACCATACGTTTATAACACCCTCTCATACCCACATGGTATTTTCCCACTCACTGTGTGCGTTTCTGATAATTTCTTTCATGAACCTAAGTGACCACAGAAGGGAGTAATTGTTATTTTTGTCGTTAATAACGCCCTGTTTTTTTTTAGCTGCACCCATCTGGACGACAGATATGCAAGGACCCCCACACATCGGAGCAAACACATGTACATGAACGTCCAAACACAGAACATTACAGTGAGCTTTACCTGCATCCATTTGCTGGAACTCAGAGAATAAAATCAACGAACCACTTAGCAACTGAGATACCCCGTGATATCCAGCCAAATTCACCTCATTTTTGTATAAAGACGTTCTTCAGTACACACTATTTATGTGGGAGAGCGAACTCTCAGCATATTGTAGCACTGCACTTAATGGCAGAATACGGCAGATCATTTAAGGTTCCCGTTCCAGATCAGATATACACTCTTTCACGAAAAGGATGGGATCACGGTACCCCACCATACTGCAGGTGTAGGTAAGCAAGATTCAGTCTCCAAGTGTAACTCGAATCAGTTATTCTTTTGCGTTTTCAGTCCTAGTAATTTAAGCATCTGAGGGTTCTTTGAGGTTAACAGTAGTTCTTAGATTATAAAATGAAGTGCTGTTGACTGTGTGTGCTGGTTTTATACCATGTGCCCAACCTGCTTCAAATGAAGGAGCATCGCGTTTCCTACACCGCGAAAATAGACGAGACGGTCTCTCCGGTCCACGGTCCTAAACTCAAGATGGTGTAACATGTGAACAGTCACTGGGAGGTAAATCTCATTGCTTGGTGTCTCCACAATTTACATCATGGATTGACTGTAGGGAAAGATTGGTGCATTGTGTGAATCAGTTTGTTGTTGAGAAATGAATTCATAGTAATATTGCAGTCTACTCGAATTGTGTCAACCAGTAGTATATTCACTGAATGAGGTGACTCTTAAAATTTATTCGGATCGTTCTGCAGAATGTTATCCTTTGAGAAACTTAGCAGCAATCCTATAGAATTTTCGTTTGTACGTTTGTTACATGCTTGGTCACTCTTATTTCATTTTTAAACATGTTGACGTTTGCATGTAAGTCTGCCCATTTTAAATATTCAATTAAATCATCAAGGTCTTATGTGCTGTGAGGTACTTCCACAACTTTGTCACTTCTCAGATGTTGAATTCAGTTTCATGCTTTGATATAAGAAATAGTGTTGTTCGCTTGTAAGCCTATCAGCGCGATACTCCAGTCGTCTTTCTTTACTCCGATTGGTGTGAAGTAATTCACGCTTGGTACCGACAATACGACCATTTAGAGTCATGATGCTTGATATCACTCCTAAAGCTCAACTGATGAACAGGTGTGCACGATTATTGTTTTTATACCCTCATTGTAGTTGTCAGGATGAACATGAGACATAATTACTACACTTTTTGTAGCATTGAAAATTGTGAAATATATGGTTGCCAGCAAAGTAGCAGCGCAATTCTTCTGGGGGTCGTAAATCGCCGAATGAGTCAAAGTAACAGACACTATTAGGGTTCTTCTTCTAACATACGCCACCCAATGAGATCCAGTTCCTCCCACAGCACACAGTTCCACATTCACTAGATTGCCACTGAGTCCTGGTTAGTGTATTCCACATCAACACTCCATGAAATCTTGGAATAGAAGAATTAATTGAGGAACTGAAATGTGTCTATATTTGTAAGTGGACTGCTTTGCGGTATTGGTAATAATTTTTGCGTTTTTTTCACGAACAATCGAAGACCTTTCCTGTACGGTTTTAAATGTAGTAGTTTCCCAATGACCATAGATTCCATCAGTTCCCTGTGGCTTTTGGTTCGTTAAGCTGCTGTCGCCCATTGTCTGCATTTTTCTCTGCCCTGGTTGCTGCCACACTGCCGGACCAAGGCTGGATAATATACAGAAGGATTCCAACTGATATGCTTGGCTGTGGTAATGCACTAGACAGTTTAATCTGTTTTCATTTTGACGATCTCTGAGCTGCCATCGAGATAACTAAATGTGTTCTTAAACATGCTGATGTGCCCTTCTTATCCTTAACATTCTTATTCTCCAGCAAATGATGAGCTGCATTCATAACCCAATTACGATTGAACTTCATACCCATTTTAAATTTTGAACAGATTGTTTTGTCTATTGATAGCGCAGCTATTTCTTTGGCTTCGTTGGCTAATATATGATCTGCAGTGTTACATCCTGCGAGATCCTTAATTGTTGTGTACGCTATGTCATGACATCTGCAGACGAGATCTAAGCGATTCATTCCCTTGTCACCATGCACAAGTCATTTCTCAAGCTTGTTTCCAGGTCCACAGTAGTTGTTTGAGATTTGCATGCTTTGTTGTGTAGGAAACCAGCTGCATCCACCCAACTGCTTTTCGATGGATGGAATCCAATCCATTTGAAAACAGCCACTTTACTCTGTCGCCTTATGACACCTTTCCATGAGGGAAATGTAATATTTTTGTGTAAATACTTGCAGTTTAATTGTCACACCGATGCTTTAAGATGTAAGTTCTAGGGTTTCTTCAATGCATCTCAGAAACTACCTTTTGATTATCCTTTCGACCGGCTGGTTATACATATCAGTGATTTGTGTAAGAATATCATTTCATTTATAAGAACCACGATGGTTAAAACGCGTCCACTTCCGCACTTTTATCAAATTGTTCAAACATTCCACAATACATGCTTTCATCTGAGAGAACGTCAAGTACCAGTGGTTTATACTGCATGTGACTCCTTTATCATGTTGAAATAAAGACTACAGAACACGCCACCACGACCTATTTCAAGATTATAAGTGAAGCGGTTGGTCGCTATCCGCAGCGGTTGTTCAAAGATCTGCGTAACTGCCTCCCCCACCTTTGTCTTCACAGGTGGAGCCCTGGGAAATGTCAAGTACATATCAATAACCATTAAAATGCATTTGAATCTTTATCCTCCTGCGAATATTAACCTGTAACTACAAGATCCGCTAACCATAAGTCACACACATCTCGAATTATAACCTGTGAACGTTGTAGTCCCGTG
Organism: Schistocerca nitens; assembly: GCF_023898315.1. Taxonomy (NCBI): domain Eukaryota; kingdom Metazoa; phylum Arthropoda; class Insecta; order Orthoptera; family Acrididae; genus Schistocerca; species Schistocerca nitens. The sequence goes on along the minus strand of NC_064624.1, from coordinate 38,383,767 downwards.
CACGCTGGTTTATCAACCTCCTCAATAACTATTTCGGCTATTACTGAATGGTAGGTCTTTCTTCAAGCTGTGAAATTACTGAAACGATTTCATTCGAATGTGCAGTATTCCCAGCTGCAGCCGATATGTGAGCAGCAATTATCACTGAATTATTTCGTTGGGGTCGTTATAATAGAGATATTGGGGAGATCTGTTGCTAATTTTCTTATTCTGAACGTTGATAATGCCTCTGTCAAGTACGCTCGCTAATGCATGTTGCATAATAATTTTGTATTTCGAAATGTTGGTGCACTTTGCTCCTACTCCACTAGTTTTGTTATATATTTCCATCATACATAATATCTGACCACAATTTTCGATAACTTTGGTGAATAGCTATCTAATGTTGTAGATTTTAAGAATATTAGATACAGTAAACCAGGTGATCTTTCGAATTCTCTATCACTAATCTGTATTGCGTTATTTATTAAATTTATAGGTTGAATACCTGGTTATATGTTTTTTCCTACCTTACACCATAAGTTCTATCTATCTCTCTGCTGCCGTAATGTTAAGTGAAATTACGAATAGACTCTTCTTCTATCTCTTCTTCAGCCCTCTAAAGTCGTTCAAGAGACTCTATGACAGGTCTAAACGTGTCTCTGAGTGACTGGTCTCTTCTCAGAAGCCCTAACCTCAGCATCACAGTTTCTCTCAGATAGCCCTACACTGTTCAACGACCTCATGTTTTGTCGACGTGTTGCTATTTACTAAACAGTATTAGGAGCAGTATAGAGCTTATATACACTCCCATTCTCCTTCTTTTCAATTACAGTAACCTGTGCAACTGTCTTCTTTTCTTCTACATCAGCCTTTACAGTTAATCCATTGATTAACCTCAGAATGGTTTGAGAAGATGTATTTAATTCCTTGTTACTTTTGTTGAGCGCTTCAAACCTAGTAGTATGACATTTAATACTATTAACGACCGTCTGGTTTTTCGCGTCAGTGTATAGACGTATGTTCTGCCTTTCCCTCTCAGACTGATTGTTCATACCATAAAGAACAATGATCTAATTACGTGGTCGTTTCACTATATATACACATGCCATATCCTTTAAAAAATCTTTAAGTTTCTGAAGTATTGACTACCATTCAACTACCTCAATCTGCTGATAACTAGAAAGCTATACTGTGAATGATTCAAGAAATCTGTGTATAAACTTGTAAATTCATTGAATGTCATTTCAGTTCCTACATATGCCTGATAAATATGCTTTAAATAGATGTTATCCTGTTTGAAAGCAATAATAAGGTTTACATTATCTGTTAGCAGTTGCTTTTGGATCTTAGAACGCGTCTGGCTTAGGCAGAAGGCATCAAGACTTCTATGGCCAAAAAAAACAAATGTATTTCCCTGTCTGATCTCGAATTTCCACTAGAACATCGTCAAATATGAGCACTGTATCAGGTTTTACTCCTTCAGTTGATAGAGCATCGTCACTTTGGATTAAAGTCTTATAAGTAATACTGTAAACACCTAGAAGTATTTCCTGAATTAGCTTATATTTTGGCTGGAACAGTGTTTTCGAAAAGTATGTAAGTTCTGGAAGCGCACACCATATGGAGACACTAGGGTGGACATGAGATTGTTTGTCTGTCCACAGTCAAAATGCCCATCGGTAACAGGCCTGATACTGCCTGGCAGTAGTACCCCATTCTTGTTATTCTGTTTTTGCAAAATAGTATTAAACCAATCAGTTACAATGAAGTCCTTCTGAAGGGGATGTTTCTTCCACCCACTCTTACTGGATACTATATGATTACCCTAGCATACAGGGGTTTCTATAGCAAAAAGAATGACATGGTTGTCATACACATGCTTCATTTATTTCTACAGATAGCTTGGCATATTCAGTTAAGAATGCATTTCTGTATCTCAATAATGCGGCGTTTCAAACATTACTGCTCGGTTGAACTCACAATCAGCGAACATTCCAACTCTGACACGTTTACTTGCTCATGGAACTTGGTGAAAAACGTATTGAAAATAGATATGTATGCCTGTTGAGACGTTTCCATCAGGCAATACTGCACAAGATCACCTGTAAATAAGAAAATAAAATTAGTTAAACCATGCACCCATAGCACACTATGCCCATACATATAGGGGAGGACACTGAAGATCTTTACATGATGTTAATTGTTTAGGTGCAGCCTCTCGTTCCATGACATTATGTTGAATCTACAGAATAGAATTGCTGCTACAGCTCTATGCGGAACCTACTATGACTCAAGAAGCCATTCTACACTGACGAACAACTTTTTCTTCGGTGGATGATAATCTAACAAGAATGTACGAAAATCGTGTTCAAGCTTGTTTATTTGCTGCCTCATTTCTACCAGTTAAGAATCAGCGTAATCTGTCTACCACATCTGAATATGCATTACTTACTATTATGTGATGAATCATCGTGCTCTGATATCGCATAATTTATCTGTTATATGGAGTAACTTCAAAATCTAAAATCCTGCCAAGTGAGTATAAGTGGTTTACTATAAATAGTCCTTTTTCTTTGTGAACGAATAACAGTGAGTTGGAAAACATAAGTGGTTTCTCATGTTCGACAAAAGCAGATCGTGTATACACTGAGGCTCCGAAGTAACTGGTATAGGCAAGCGTATTCAAATACAGAGATGTGTAAACAGGCAGAATACAGCGCTACAGTTGGCAACGCCTTTGTGAGACAACAAATGCCTGGTGCAGATGTTAGCTCGTTTACTGCTGCAACAATGGCAGGTATTCAAGATTTAAATGAGTCTGAATGTGGTGTTATAATTGGCGCACGAGCGATGAGAGACAGCATCTCTGAGATAGCGATGAAGTGGGGATTTACCCATACGTCCATATCAATAGTGTACTGTGAACATCAGAAATTCGGTATAACATCAAATCTACAACATCGCTGCGGTCGCAAAAAGATCCTGCAAAAACGGGACCAACGACAACTGTAGAGAAACATTCAATATGACAGACGTACAACCCTTCCGCAAATTGCTGCAGATTTCAATGCTGGCCCATCAGCAAGTGTCAGCATGCCAACCATTCAACGAAACAACATCGATATGGGATTTTGGAGCTGAACGACCGCAGGTGTACACTGACATTTCACTGTTGATGACTGAAACGAGACGCGTCTGACCGGGCAACATGTTTCCAATTTGTATCAAGTGGGTGGATGTGTACGGGTATGGAGACAATCTCATGAATCCCAGGACCCTGTAAGTAAGCAGGGGACTGTTCAAACTATTGGAGACTCTTTAATGGTGTGGAGTGTGTGCAGTTGGAGTGATATGAGACCACTGATACGACTCTGGCAGGTGACACGTATGTAAGCATCCTATCTGATCACCTCCACCTATTCATGTCCATTTCGCATTCCGACCGACTTGGATAATTCCAGCAGGACAATGCAACGCACATCACGTCCAGAATTGCTCCAGAGTGGCTCCAGGAACATCTTTCTGAGATTAAACACTTTCGTTCACCTCTACACTCCCCAGACATGAGCATTATTGTGCATATCCGGGATGTCTTGCAATGTGCCGTTCAGAAGAGTTCTCCATCCCCTCGTACTCTTACGGATTTGTGACAGCCCTGCAGGTTTCATGGTGTCAGTTCCCTCCAGCACTACTTCAGACAGTAGTGGAGTCCATGCCACGTCATGTTGTGGCACTTCTGCATGCTCTTGGGAGCCATACATGATAATAAGCAGATGTACCAGTTTCTTTGGCACTTCAGTGCATATACATAAAAGATGTCTTTCCTAACGGTCGTCAGACGCACTTTCCATGCTGTTTCAGGAGATATTAGAAATTTCGCTTTTGCATTGTGTAGCTGGAGTCAGCTCATTATTTCCTTCATGCGACATCCAGTATCCGCGAAAACACCAATTTGTTACTCATTACAAAAAATGATATTTAAAGTGGAAATTTATTTGCCCATTGGATAGAAAGGTCATAGATTAGTGTAGTGTGATGTTCGTTTTATTAGTATGTATTAACAGGGACAGTAAAACTAGAAGAATAACCTGTACTCGAGTAGTGACAGCACTGATCTGGCGGCACTGCTACTGTGATGCATGCAGCGTTACTGAGCTTCTACTGGAATGCTTTTTCCACTGAGGTGACAAAAGTCATGAAATACCTCCTAATATAATGTCAGACCCACTTTTGCCCATCACAGTGCAGCAACTCGACGTGGAATGAACTAAACAGATCGTTGGAAGTCCTCTGCAGAAATATTGAATCATTCGACTGCCTTCTGTGATTGCAAAAATGTTGCAGGTGTACGATTTTGTGCACAAACTGACTTCTCGACTGCGTCCCATAAATGTTCGATGCGACTCACGTTGGGTGATCTGCGTGTCCAAATCATTAGCTCGAATTGTCCGGAATGTTATTCAAACCAATCGCAAACAGTTGTGGCCTAGAGACGAGTGGCATTGTCATTAACAAAAATTCCATCGTTGTTTGGGAACATGAAGTCCACAATCAGCCGAAAATGGTCTCCAAGCAAACGAGGATAACCTTTTCCAGTCAATGACCTTCAGTGACCTGAAGACTCAATCCATTTCAGATAAACACAGTCCAACTTGCACAGTGCTTCGTTGACAAGCTGGGTCTATGGCTTCCTCGGGTCTGTGCACACTCGAACCCTACCACTACCTCTTAAAAACTGAAATCGGGTCTCATCTGACCAGGTCACAGTTTCCCAGTCATCTAGAGCCTAACCCATATGATCACGAACCCAGGAGAGGTACTGCATGTCATGTCGTGCTGTTAGCAAAGGCACACATGTCAGTCGTCATCTACCGTAGCCTGTTAAAGCAAGATTTCTCCACACAGTCCTAGTGGATACGTTAGAAGTATGTCTCACATTGATTTCTGCGGTTATTTCATTCAGTGCTGCTTGTCTGTTAGCAGTGAAAACTGTATGCAAACTATGCTTTCTCGATAGTTAAGTGGAAACCGTTGGGCGCTGTGTTGTCTGTGGTGAGAGGCAACTCCAGGAATTTGGTGTTCTCAGTACAATCTTGACAGTGTGGATCTGTGAATATTGAATTCCCTAACAGTTTCTGACATGGAATCTCCCAAGCATCTAGTTGCCCAAATACCATTCTGCTTAAAAAGTCTGCTAATTTCCATTGTGCTACCATAATCACGTTGGAAACCTTTCCACACGAATCATCTGAGTAAAGATGACAGCTACACCCAAGCACTGCCATTTTATACCTTGTGAACGCGGATACTACCGCCATCTGTATATGTGCACGCTATCCCATGACTTTTGTCATCTCAGAGTGTTCTTAGAGTGGTACTGATCCTGTTAATATTTATCGATAAAACGAATATCGCAATAGGCTAATGTGGGACCACGGAAGAACCTTCTTTTGTTCTGTCTGTGCAAAATAGCCTGTTTATCTGTGAGCAGAACACACCAGATGTGGTCCCATTGGTGGTCGCACTGAGCTTGCAAGCAGTCTGGGACTGTGTGGATTTCCTGTAACAGTGAGCAGGGTGTGGGTAAGTGGCAGGTGCCGATCAGCGGTGGCTGGGAGTAGCAGACAAACTGTACCAGTATTGGGCAGTCAAATTTGCAGTCAATCTTGCAAGGGTAGGGGTGGTTTAGCTGCTGCTGGTGATAGTAGCAGCAGCAGAAGCAACACAGCGAGAGTAGCATGAGTATTGGGATCGAGTCAATGAGAGCAGAGCAGAGACCTGGTATGGCCTTGCGAGCACAGCTAGGGTTTGCAGCGTTGGCAGCCAGTGACATGGCGGAAGCTGGTCAGCTGCCATGCACGATGACATGGAATGTGTAGGGTCCTTCCTCCCCAGTGTAGTTTTAAGGACGTAAGCATCCCTAGTATGGCACAAGTGGAAAGATTCACACTTGTCAGAAATTAGACTTAGGACACATAGTATGTGTGTGACATAGGGGTGAACTACCTCTGCATTCTATGAGTGACCAAACTTGTAAATAGCCCTGCAGGTCTGAATGAATAATAACCTGTGGCAAACATATTACATGATTATTCACGTCACTGAAAAGGTTTCTGCCTCTATAGCGAAAAACATACTTACACATCCACAGGCTCAGACAGGCATCCTTTGTGTAACAGGCAGGCATGGACCTGCAGGGGAATTTGTCCCAGCTGCGAATAACAGACAGACCTGGACCTGTATGAGGGCAAACATCCTTTGTCTTAGATGAGACAATGCCCTTTGTCCTAGAACTGGAACAGGGGGAGGGAATGGATGACTTTAAGAATGAATCGTCTTTTTCCTAGGCCCACGGGCGTAGACTGGCAGGAGTAAAACATCTTTTGTCTAACAGACATCCTTGACCTGCAGCATCCCTTGTCTCAGGTAGGTGACATCAGGGCCAACAATGCAGGTTTTGGCAATATCCCAGAACAACCACCTTGAATTTCAGCATGATCATGCACCACCTTGGATTTCCCATCAGTTTATACTTAGGACAACAACCCTGCTTCAATACTGACATCATTGCTATGGGGAGAATTCCACTAGTACAACTGGACTGTTTTTTTTTAAATTTTCCATCAAATTTTAACTTCCTTGAGTTTCCCACCAATCGTTGAGTTTCTGTCGTTTTAATAGCGTTATTGGCCTACACCAGAGGGTTGGGGGCAAGGGGGATGAGAAATTTCGCAATAGTGCACGACATCACATGGGAGGTAGGGGAGATGAAGATCTGGCTGCAATTCACTCTGCACCTGAATACTTGCTGTCTGAGAATTTTGGAACATCTTCTATGCTTGCATAGTACGACAGTTCTGGAGACGGAAAATCTGCTCTGTAGAAATCACTATGGCTTCCAAAAACGACTGTGTGAATTCCAGCTGGCTCTATTCATTCATGAGATTCAGAAAGCTGTAGATTCCATACAGTACCACAGTTTAATCTAATAAACAAAATACGAGTGTGCGGAATATCAGGTCAGCTGTGTGATATAAAGAGATTTTAGCAAAAAGAACAACAGAAATTTCCCAGGGAGAGTAATAACTAGTCTTAAAAGTAACTTCAGACGTGCCCCAAAGGAGTTTTTAGGGCCACTAGTTTTCACAATATATATAAATGACGTAGTAGAAATTGTCGGAAATTCATGAGAGTTCTAGTGAATGATGCCGTTGCATACAGAGTAGTCGCAACGGTAGGAAGTTATAGCGATATGCAAGAAGGTCTCCAGAAAACTGCAGGGACTAGCAATTGACCATCAACGTAAACAAATGTGAACAGACAGACGGGAATACCCATTATTGAATGATTACATGACTCCCAGATAATCATTGGAAAGAGTTACTTCCATAAAATATCTAGGTTTATACACTCCTGGAAATGGAAAAAAGAACACATTGACACCGGTGTGTCAGACCCAACATACTTGCTCCGGACACTGCGAGAGGGCTGTACAAGCAATGATCACACGCACGGCACAGCGGACACACCAGGAACCGCGGTGTTGGCCGTCGAATGGCGCTAGCTGCGCAGCATTTGTGCACCGCCGCCGTCAGTGTCAGCCAGTTTGCCGTGGCATACGGAGCTCCATCGCAGTCTTTAACACTGGTAGCATGCCGCGACAGCGTGGACGTGAACCGTATGTGCAGTTGACGGACTTTGAGCGAGGGCGTATAGTGGGCATGCGGGAGGCCGGGTGGACGTACCGCCGAATTGCTCAACACGTGGGGCGTGAGGTCTCCACAGTACATCGATGTTGTCGCCAGTGGTCGGCGGAAGGTGCACGTTCCCGTCGACCTGGGACCGGACCGCAGCGACGCACGGATGCACGCCAAGACCGTAGGATCCTACGCAGTGCCGTAGGGGACCGCACCGCCACTTCCCAGCAAATTAGGGACACTGTTCCTCCTGGGGTATCGGCGAGGACCATTCACAACCGTCTCCATGAAGCTGGGCTACGGTCCCGCACACCGTTAGGCCGTCTTCCGCTCACGCCCCAACATCGTGCAGCCCGCCTCCAGTGGTGTCGCGACAGGCGTGAATGGAGGGACGAATGGAGACGTGTCGTCTTCAGCGATGAGAGTCGCTTCTGCCTTGGTGCCAATGATGGTCGTATGCGTGTTTGGCGCCGTGCAGGTGAGCGCCACAATCAGGACTGCATACGACCGAGGCACACAGGGCCAACACCCGGCATCATGGTGTGGGGAGCGATCTCCTACACTGGCTGTACACCACTGGTGATCGTCGAGGGGACACTGAATAGTGCACGGTACATCCAAACCGTCATCGAACCCATCGTTCTACCATTCCTAGACCGGCAAGGGAACTTGCTGTTCCAACAGGACAATGCACGTCTGCATGTATCCCGTGCCACCCAACGTGCTCTAGAAGGTGTAAGTCAACTACCCTGGCCAGCAAGATCTCCGGATCTGTCCCCCATTGAGCATGTTTGGGACTGGATGAAGCGTCGTCTCACGCGGTCTGCACGTCCAGCACGAACGCTGGTCCAACTGAGGCGCCAGGTGGAAATGGCATGGCAAGCCGTTCCACAGGACTACATCCAGCATCTCTACGATCGTCTCCATGGGAGAATAGCAGCCTGCATTGCTGCGAAAGGTGGATATACACTGTACTAGTGCCGACATTGTGCATGCTCTGTTGCCTGTGTCTATGTGCCTGTGGTTCTGTCAGTGTGATCATGTGATGTATCTGACCCCAGGAATGTGTCAATAAAGTTTCCCCTTCCTGGGACAATGAATTCACGGTGTTCTTATTTCAATTTCCAGGAGTGTAGATATGGAGTGATTTTAAGTGCAACGGCCATATAAAATTAATCGTAGGTAAAGCATTTTTCAAACTGAGATTCATTGGAAGAATCTTCAGGGAATGTAATCTATCAACAAAGAAAGTATCTTACCAAACACTCATTCGACCAGTGGTTGAATCTTCTCGTCGGTTTGGCATCTGTTCCAAATAGGATTGACAGATGAAATACAGAAGATCCAAAGGAGATCAGCAGATTACGTTAAACGTTAATTTAATGAGTGATAATGTGTCACAGAGGTGCTCACTCAACTCCAGTTCTGTATCACAGGAAGGTGTACTGTTAAATTACAGGAGTGTATGTTCCCAAAAGCCTCATCCAATTTATTGTTTACTCCTATGTATATCTCGCAAACACATCATCAAGGTAAAATTTGAGACATTCGAGCCCACATGGAGGCTTGCCAGCAATCATTCTTCCCTCAATCCACACATGACTGCAACCGGAAATGGAGAAACCAACACTGGTGCACAAAGTAACCTCCATCTCACACTGTAAGGTGGCTTGTGGATTATAGATGTAGATGTAAATATACACTCCTGGAAATTGAAATAAGAACACCGTGAATTCATTGTCCCAGGAAGGGGAAACTTTATTGACACATTCCTGGGGTCAGATACATCACATGATCACACTGACAGAACCACAGGCACATAGACACAGGCAACAGAGCATGCACAATGTCGGCACTAGTACAGTGTATATCCACCTTTCGCAGCAATGCAGGCTGCTATTCTCCCATGGAGACGATCGTAGAGATGCTGGATGTAGTCCTGTGGAACGGCTTGCCATGCCATCTCCACCTGGCGCCTCAGTTGGACCAGCGTTCATGCTGGACGTGCAGACCGCGTGAGACGACGCTTCATCCAGTCCCAAACATGCTCAATGGGGGACAGATCCGGAGATCTTGCTGGCCAGGGTAGTTGACTTACACCTTCTAGAGCACGTTGGGTGGCACGGGATACATGCGGACGTGCATTGTCCTGTTGGAACAGCAAGTTCCCTTGCCGGTCTAGGAATGTTAGAACGATGGGATCGATGACGGTTTGGATGTACCGTGCACTATTCAGTGTCCCCTCGACGATCACCAGTGGTGTACGGCCAGTGTAGGAGATCGCTCCCCACACCATGAGGCCGGGTGTTGGCCCTGTGTGCCTCGGTCGTATGCAGTCCTGATTGTGGCGCTCACCTGCACGGCGCCAAACACGCATACGACCATCATTGGCACCAAGGCAGAAGCGACTCTCATCGCTGAAGACGACACGTCTCCATTCGTCCCTCCATTCACGCCTGTCGCGACACCACTGGAGGCGGGCTGCACGATGTTGGGGCGTGAGCGGAAGACGGCCTAACGGTGTGCGGGACCGTAGCCCAGCTTCATGGAGACGGTTGCGAATGGTCCTCGCCGATACCCCAGGAGCAACAGTGTCCCTAATTTGCTGGGAAGTGGCGGTGCGGTCCCCTACGGCACTGCGTAGGATCCTACGGTCTTGGCGTGCATCCGTGCGTCGCTGCGGTCCGGTCCCAGGTCGACGGGCACGTGCACCTTCCGCCGACCACTGGCGACAACATCGATGTACTGTGGAGACCTCACGCCCCACGTGTTGAGCAATTCGGCGGTACGTCCACCCGGCCTCCCGCATGCCCACTATACGCCCTCGCTCAAAGTCCGACAACTGCACATACGGTTCACGTCCACGCTGTCGCGGCATGCTACCAGTGTTAAAGACTGCGATGGAGCTCCTTATGCCACGGCAAACTGGCTGACACTGACGGCGGCGGTGCACAAATGCTGCGCAGCTAGCGCAATTCGACGGCCAACACCGCGGTTTCTGGTGTGTCCGCTGTGCCGTGCGTGTGATCATTGCTTGTACAGCCCTCTCGCAGTGTCCGGAGCAAGTATGGTGGGTCTGACACACCGGTGTCAATGTGTTCTTTTTTCCATTTCCAGGAGTGTAGTTTTACACTTATCCTCTAACCATATAGCATGACTGACATATCGATCTCAAAAAGATGTACTCATGGCTGGGAATATTATTGATAAAATAAATTGTCTCTCTGTTCTTTAGTATTGTTTGTAGACTCGATATCTGAATTCGGTAGCGAATATTTGTCACTGGCTTTTCAAGGCTACAGCAAAACTCACACTGTTCATATGAAAATACCTCTGTCCTGGAAACCTCTAAAGTCATCTCCTTCTGTGTTAAACCACTGAGCAAAAGTGAAACTGATTACTGGATCCATATGCCCCTAAAGGCTTACTACGCGGATCACATGTTACTGGCAGGCTCTACACCTTTATTCATAACAACTTACAGCCAGAATATTCTCCAATCCATAATACTTAATTCACAAGGTCTATTTCTGGTTGCACAACCACCTCATACAAAATCAAGACTTCCATCTTTTTGCATACCGCACTATTGCAACCAGGTAAGTTCTTTCGAACGCCACAACCTTCCATCCTAATCCATAATCAGTTCCATTATTTTAGGAGAAACACATCCAGTTACTCAAATGATGCTCTGAACAAGCCAAATTTTTATCTAAGGATAGTCAGACAATTATTCTTCAACTTCCAGCACTCTACTATAGTTAAATGTTGGTATATAGGAAACCAAAATTTTCATTCTTTATTCTACTGCTGATCACTTTCTATTTCTTCCAGCAGCCCCTCTTTGTATAACTACTTCGCACCTATAAATTCTATCCAGGATTCTCTTTTATTCGATGAATTATTGCAAGATTCTCTTCTTATGTTGTGTAACTAAAGTTCTATTAATGTCACTCTGTGTTGATATCCACAGTTCTCCACTTTTTCCAGTTAACTTATTCCATCATCACATGATGCCCCTGGGACCAATAAGTGGATCTTGATCCACTACAAGATAAATCTAACTGTCCACACTTCCTACCTTACATCATGTATGCCGTTCGCCCCCAGTAGCTGAATGGTCAGCGCGATGGACTGTCAATCCTAAGTGCGTAGGCTCGATTCCTGGCTCGGTCGGAGATTTTCTCCACTCAGGGACTGGGTGTTGCGTTGTCCTAATCGTCATCATTTCATCCCTATCGACGCGCAAGTCGACGAAGTGGCGTCAAATCGAAAGACTTGCACCAGGCAAGCAGTCTACCTGATGGGAGGCCCTTGTCACATGCCATTATTATTATCATGTATGCCCAATGTCTTTCACCTTCTATTTCGAACTTTTTCTTCCTCATCCCTTATCTTACACTTATTGTATACTTGCATGTAGTGAATCTTAGTTGACACCTTAATTGCATATTTCTCTTGATTGTACTTTCTGCATTTTCCAAAAAGTCCTTAACATTATCCAATACTTTATTTCATCACCAATTTGTTTATTTCCCTTACTATTATATTCTTCAGCTCTTCATTAATATTTCCTCTACTCAAAATTGATCTTATAACCAATTTGATCCATTTGCAAAACCTTTCATCGCTATCATTACCAAAATTGAGAAAACGGTTTAGTTCGCTCTTCATTCAATTTCTTATTTTGTCTAACAACTCGAAATTCTTCTCACAACTAGTAGTACTGCTTTCTGTAATTCTGTATCAATATTCTTATTATTAGTATTCTTACTACACATTCTGTCTCCACTACCTTCTGCTGAAGCCCCGAAGGATCTGCTAATGAATTTGGTTCATTAATATGTGTTACACCCTTCTCAAAGGAATTCCTTGTTTGAAAGATATGTTACTTTATCTCAATCTCTCAAATAACTGCTAATGAATTTTTTACAAATTTGCGTTTACAACAGCTCAAAGCATATAATTTTTTCTTTCAATTTCTTTCTGATCTATTCTATTTACCAAAAATAATCTTCCTTCTTTTTCTTATATCTCTTAACACATCTTTCTCTGATTAATATTCACTATTTCTTTAAGTTCTTCTACTAACCGTTCCTGACCTTCAGTCACCTTATCAAACATGATCTTCAGATCTTTACGTTTTCCAAAAACAAAAATTTACTCCTTTTTGTTAGACATAATGTTTCCCCCTTATCTCAGATACCTCCAACCACAACTAGCATCACGTGATCAGGCCAGTGAAAAAGCACATGCAAGAAGAAAAAGAAGAAACACACTATGGTAGTAGTAATATATCCTTCTCTCAGCTACAACCACAAAAATCTAAAAATCTATGACAAACAAATAATAGTCAAAAATTCCTCTCAGAAAATATAATATCATCCTGAGAGTGGAAAGGCTACTGTTTTGCTTGATTGACTTGTCACCTTGTTGATTCATGCGGGCTGATGGCAATGATGTATTTATCATCTCCCACTTGTGATCAGGTTGTGTTCACCTCACACCTTTCTCATTCCTGTACACATCCCTCAATATATACAGACTAGAAACTGTGCACTTAATATATTTTCCAGAAAGCTTAACAGGGTCGCCAGTTTGGGAATTCTCTTCTATATTCCCTATGCATTTACTATTATGTATTATAGAGGTCAGTTACAAACTTCTAATCTGCCATATGGTCCACTGGAGTTATTGACTCACTGATCCCCAATCATTTTATTTTAATATAAAGTTTAATTTTTAAGACCACTTGGTATTTTTGATAGTCTGGTTGTGAGCATTATGTCATTTAAATTTCAACTGATGTAATGTTTCCTTGCTTAAGCAATCTGTCATGCTTTTTAATTCAAAACAGTTATGTCTTTAATAACATGAATTCTCCCAAATTTTCTTTTGTGATGAAATTCCTTCACATTTACCTCTCAACAGCATCTATCAAGAATTCTTCTTGATATTTTATAAGTTTATTTATATGCAACATATTGACAAGTTTCAATACTGCCCATTCCTTTGTTACATACAAACAGATGGAAATCAAAGACAAATCCTCCTCAATGGTCACAGATATGGCTCCATATGCCCACTCTTTTCTGTCAATTCGGATTTTACCAATATGTTCAGTTTTTGTTTATGTATTCTTCTTTCTGTACACCATACATATGTTTTTTCTTTCCTTTCACCTATCAGAATATGCATATACCTGCGATTAAAAGAAAATTAATTATATTTAATCACACCTAAAACCGTGAATAATCAAAAAACAGACATGTACACCTTTGCTGCCTTCATTTATCAATGATGACATTTTTTCTCCTCGTTAACTGTATACTACTAAAATCGATTTGTTCAGTGTTGTCTCCATTCATCGTGTTATTAGATCTGTGTTAGTGTGAAAATAAAAAATACCTACTTACCACAAACGTTTTGTGCTTGTCCTGTAATTATACTTATGCAAACCCTCCTCTTCAGCTCGTTTTTAGTTCAGATACAAAAGAACTAAATGCTTCGGTATCCTCAAGCACTTAGATATTTTCAACACATAAATTTCCTTAGATGAATTCAGATCATCCGGTCAACTAGTTAGTATGAGTGGTCACTTAGCATTTCAGAACTACACTTTGAATTCTCTATATTGGAAATATGGTAAACACAAAATGCATCTTACTGTGCATGTGTTAATTCCAATATAGTGTAGAGGGTCGAATGATCAGAGTGATTAGGTTAGATGAAAGTATGAGTTTTACAGTAATGAAATAGGTTGAAATGTGAAGGAATGTTGGAAGCCAGAGGTCGTATGTGTGTTACATTCTATTGCATAGTTCAACGCTATGATACTGTGGCGTAATTGGGTCGGCAGAGCGCAGAGTTCAGCAACACGAGGGAGAGCGCTGTGTCACCATCCAGTTCGCCACACGCCTGGCTATCAGCATCAAGGGCGGTAATCGGGTCAATTACGCCAGCCAAGCAGCACCAGAATATTCCACGAACCTACTGGAGAACAAGAAAGGCCGACATCAGCTGCAGGAGGTTGTATTTAAGTACCAGCAGCCAGTTCATCAACACTGACCATCGTGAAGCACTGGAGTGACACAGAGCCTGTGTCGCTTAGTGCCGCCACCAGTTCTGAGTCGTCACTGCCATTGGAGTCATCATAACAGTCACCATCATAGAAGGAACCGGAGTGATCCACTGCCGTAACTATCGTTGGACGCCATCAACAGGTAGCCGCCTGTCATAGCAGCCAACGCACTGTCTCCATTTTCCTGAGGCGTTGCATACAGAAACGTCATGACTTAAGTCAGAGCTAGGGACCCTCGCCCACCGACGCCAGACAGCTGCAACTTGGGATGGCTGCTAAGATGTGGCACTGATCAGTCCCTCTCCAACCATGACCCCCAAGCCACTATCAAAGAGAGGCCTGTGGAGTGTTGTTCCAGCCACTGCAGTAGGACCCAGCAAGGCTGAAGTGCTGATGTCGAGACATCAGAGTTTAGCTACGCCAGCATTGCCATAATGAGCGTCCGCTGCCATCTTCGGCACCACCCAGAGAGTGCACAACCAATGAATTGCAGTGGAACAATAAATGTTGTTCTGTCATCAGAAACCCTTCATGGAGACTCCTCCACCATCCCATTTGTCATGTCCAGCAGAGAAGCCACATTCGAACCCGGCAATGGGCAGTGGAGGTCCATGCCTGTTAACATGGCCCATTTACACTGGTATCACATGCGACCATTTGCACCACTATCAGGTAGACTGCTCAGGCATCGTGGAGGACGGATTGTCTAGACTTAGCAGTGTGGAGCATCAACAGTGATGGTGTGCTACGCATTAAAGGAAGTAAGTGCCAATTTCAGCTATTTTTGTTTCGAGCCTGTTGGATTGTCCCTTTCCTTTCTTTTGCCTGGATCATTTATTGTATTCCTTATGTATACTTTTCTCTTGATTAAATTGCAGTCATAGCAAAGGAACTTTCAGTTTCTAAGGTTATTGAGCAACTGAGGGATCAGGCCAATAAATTACAGATATAGGTAAACAAGCTTAGAGCAACAGAGCGGGAGCATTCATATCCCAACCCACCAACCCTTGATGGAACTGCTATGGGACTGGTTACTCCATTTTCAGTGAAACAGGGGGAAGATATTTTTATCTTTTTTGACAATTTGGCTACAGCCCCCAAATTGGGGGGGTGAAGAAAGGAGGATTTATTATGTATTGCTAGAATGAAGTTAACAGTAGATGTTAGACCAGATGTTACGTGTAATGAGAATCTGAGAAAGGTTAAAACATTCGAGGATTTTCAGGAAGGGTTAAAGAGATATATCAGAAGAAGAACACTGCAAGATATTGTCAGCAACAACTTACTAGGCTTTTTCGTAAGGAGGATAAACAGACTGAAACTTTTGCAGACCATATTCGTAAAATCAATGTAGGTACCCATGAGCTCATGGCTGATGATAAGATTTAAATCGGTAGTTTCGCGGTAAGCAGAGAATGGGACCTTGGCGTATTTTTGAGGGTGCAACAACTGCAAATGGAGTTTCGTAAGTATCTGTGTGAAGCAGTGAATATTGCATTATCATTGCAGGAAATTGTGTCATAGGCTAGGTCGCATGAATGTCAGTCAGTGTTTACTATGGATGTAAATTATTTTTGCTGTGGCTGAAAGGGACATGTACAAACAGATTACAGACAACGATGTTCCAGGTATTGTAAAAAATTTGGTCACTCAGATCGGCAATGCTGTAACAGGAATCAGCAACAACAGAAGTTTCAGTAACAGGGTAGATCCTACAAGCAGCAGTTAAATGACGCAGGGGGTGGGGTGACCACTGTTCCATGCTCCCAGTAAGAGTCAGAGCATGTAAGAAAGCAGAGATAGACTTTTTTTCTGATTGGCTGTCTGGGGTTATAAATTACGTAAAATGTCGTTTGATAGCAGTTATCAGGTATCGGTGGCAAGTAACCGAGTATTTGGGGCAAAAGGGTTAAGTGTTCTAAGATGGACTTTAAGTGGTGTAGATGGAGAACATGCCAATTCACTTGATGTTGGAACGTTGAAGTTCCAAGTGGGGGAGGTTAACTTCCATGTGGATGTAGAATTTCTTCCCGTGGTTAGTGACAGGGACAATGTGATTCTCGGAATTGATTTCCTGGTTGCACATGTCGCCATAATTGGCCAAGGATGGCATATGGTAGAACTGGACAGAACTTTTCTTCAGCTAGGCTCTGCAGCTGGGATACCTTTTCTATCACAAGGTCCACCCCATGGCTAGGGGAAACCAATTAAACTGTGAACAATACCCTTTTGGTCAAATTGAGGATCTGCTTACCAGAAGATACAGGAAAAGTCGTCTGGATTGATGTTGGTACTGACCTGCCAGTGAACTCGATGCGTATTGCTGAAGTTTTGGCGGATAACAAATTACTAGAAGCAATTAGTTGTTTCATAAGCCGTACTGTCTCCTGCGTTCAGAAGGTAGATAGCACGATGGTACTCTCTGTCAGTATTGATAATTTTGGCCCCAAGGAAGTAAAGTTATTGCAGGATACCCTCGTTGCGAATTTAGAAATGTTACATGTGCATCAACTAGACGGTGATTTTACAAATGGCTCTGAGCACTATGGGACTTAACATCTAAGGTCATCAGTCCCCTGGTGATTTTGCAGTAAATTACACAGTGCCGAGAGGGTCTGTCGACTGGTCAGCACTAAGGAGTAAGGTAGCACATCTGGAAGCAGAGGATACAGCATTAATGTAAAAACTGTTGACTGAATACGTGGAATTATTTAATCTGTCAGGTTCATTACCCACAACACCGTTTTTTGAGCACCAACTTCCTACTGAAAGTGAAGCACCCATCTCCAAATGAACTTATCGATTTCCAAGGCACTTACAGCCAATTATGTAAGAGTTTATAGATCAGCAATTCAGAGATGACATAATAGAACCTAGTTGTAGTCCCTGGTACGCTCCTATTGTAATTGCAAGCAAAACATCACCGAATGGTGGCTAAGCATATCGTTTCTGTTGTGACTAACGTTTCCTCAACCAGAAAACGTTGTCAGCAGATGCGTATCCTATGCCTAATGTAACAGAGACATTGGACAACTTGGGCTAGTGTCGCTACTTCACAATTCTGGATTTGCGTAGTGGTTACCACAAGTTGGAAGTACCACCAGGGGACCAACCGAAAACTGCGTTCTCAACGCCCACTGGGCATTTTTAATTTAGTTTACGTCTTATAGACTCAAAAACGCACTGGCAAACGCTCAGCATTTGTTGGATAGTGTGTTATGCGGCTTAAAAACAAAACAGTAGTAACGGGGTACGCTGGGTGCACTAGTAGATTATTTACTGAGCAAACTCAACCTACCCAGAAAATAAGATATAAAAAAATTAAATCAATAAAAAATTATTCAAGCAATGAACTCCAGTTCATGAAATTCGTTAACATTACTTTAAGTTCTCTTCATTCCCTTATACTTTAGTTTAATATAACCATCTTCAAAAAATTGAAAGTCCCAGTTGTTGTTGTTGTGCTCTTCAGTCCAGAGACTGGTTTGATGCAGCTCTCCATGCTACTCTATCCTGTGCAAGCTTCTTCATCTCCCAGTACCTACCGTAACCTACATCCTTCTGAATCTGTTTAGTGTATTCATCTCTTGGTCTCCCTCTACGATTTTTACCCTTCACGCCGCCCTCCAGTACTAAACTGGTGATCCCTTGATCACTCAGAATATTTTCTACCAACCGATGCCTTCTTCTAGTCAAGTTGTGCCACAAATTTCTCTTCTCCTCAATTCTTTTCAATGCCTCCTCATTAGTTATGTGATCTTCCCATCTAATCTTCAGCATTCTTCTGCAGCACCACATTTCGAAAGCTTCTATTCTCTTCTTGTCTAAACTATTTATCGTCCAATTTTCACTTCCATACATGGCTACATACCATACAAATACTTTCATAAACGACTTCCTGACACTTAAATCTATATTCGGTGTTAACAAATGGTTCAAATGGCTCTGAGCACTATGGGACTTAACTTCTGAGGTCATCAGTCCCCTATAACTTAGAACTACGTAAACCTAACTAACCTAAGGACATCACACACATCCATGCCCGAGGCAGGATTCGAACCTGCGACCTTAGCGTCGCGCGGTTCCAGACTGTAGCGCCTAGAACCGCTCGGCCACTCCGGCCGGATCGGTTTTAACAAATTTCTCTTCTTCAGAAACGCTTTCCTTGCCATTGCCAGTCTACATTTGATATCCTCTCTGCTTCGACTATCGTTAGTTATTTTGCGCTCCAAATATCAAAACTCATTTACTACTTTAAGCGTCTTATTTACTTATCTAATTCCCACAGTATCACCCGATTTAATTCGACTACATTCCATTATCGTCGTTTTCCTTTTGTTGATATTCATCTTATATCCTCCTTTCAAGACACTATCCATTCCATCCAACTGCTCTTGCAGGTCTTTTGCTGTCTCTGACAGAATTACAGTGTCAACGGCGAACCTCAAAGTTTTGATTTCTCATTCATCGATTTTAATTCCTACTCCGAATTTTTCTTTTGTTTCCTTTACTGCTTGGTCAACATACAGATTGAACAACATCAGGGATAGGCTACAACCCTGTCTCACGCCCTTCCCAACCACTGCTTCCCTTTCATGCCCCTCGACTCTTATAACTCCCACCTGGTTTCCGTACACATTGTAAATAGCTTTTGGCTCCCTGTATTTTACCCCTGCCACTTTCAGAATTTGAAAGAGAGTATTCCAGTCAACATTGTCAAAAGCTTTCTCTAAGCCGACAAATGCTAGAAAGGTAGGTTTGCCTTTCCTTAATCTATTTTCTAAGATAAGTCGTAGGGTCGGTATTGCCTCCCATGCTCCAACATTTCTACAGAATCGAAACTGATCTTCCCCAAGGTCGGCTTATAACAGTTTTTACATTCGTCTGTAAATGATTCATGTTAGTATTTTGTAGCCATCGCTTATTAAGCTGATAGTTCGGTAATTTTCACATCTGTCACTACCTGCTTTCTTCTGGATTGGGATTAATGTATTCTTCTTGAGGTCTGAGGATAGTTCGCCAGTCAGATACATCTTGGTCACCAGACGATGTTTTGTCAGGACTGCCTCTCCCAAGGCTATCAGTAGTTCTAATGGAATGTTGTCTATTCCCGGGGCCTTGTTTCGACTTAGGTCTTTCACTGCTCTGTCAAACTCTTCACGCAATATCATATCTCCGATTTCTTCTTCATCTACATCCTCTTCAAGAACATCGCTCTTGTATAGACCCTCTATATACTCTTTCCACCTTTCCGATTTCCCTTATTTGCTTTGAACTGGGTTTCCACCTGTTACGTATTATTTTATTAAACCTGTCTGGCAAAATAATTTTAAATTTACTGTCAAGCTCCATACAGATTTTCTCCCCATAGCTAGTTTTTAAATGATCTCAATCAGTAATGTAATATAGTTCATTTACTTCTAGCTCACTAATCTTTTTAAACAAATTAGAATTGCTTGCATTATTTAGCTTCATCAGTAGAATATCCATTTATATAGAATTAAAATATAATAGATAAATTAAAACTCTGCAACACCTTCAGTTGCCATGACAGTGGCGACTAAAATTGTACAGCAATCTGTTAATTTTTCACGTTTGACACTCGTTGACCCTGTAATTATATACTTAATAAAAGACAACATTTTTCATGTGGTAAATCTTTACCACCTGCAACTCATAAAATTAAATTTTTGTGTTCAGCGCGAATGATGCCCCTCTGAGAAATTCCTTAAGAGTGTGTCATTGTAGGTTACAATTTCTTTATCATGAAGTGTTTATTGTACTGCAAACTCGTAAAGTAGATAAGAAATACAGAGTAAAAGTATTAGTGATAGGAAGAAAATTAAGACTGTTAATATTTTATCTATACAACTATCTATACCACAGTAACAAGAAAGCGGATTCATTTACTAAGGAATAATTTTAATTAATCTAATGAAAACTTGTCTCAAAAAATAGAAGTACTGGAGAAGTGAAAAAAATGGGAAGTGGAACAGTCAATTGATAACTTTCATTCACATAAATATATGAAGGATAAATATTAACATATGTGAAACGAATGTTATAAAATTCTTAGAAAAAATACACATAATAACAATAAAAAAGAACATGTTGAACAGCTTATACCTAATTATAAGAATCCTTCGGAAAAATTTAAGGACATGAAAGATTTTCTTTTTTTTACAATCAAAAGGAGTTAAATGGAGAACAACAAAGTGAAGCACATTGTAAAAAATGTATTGCTTATCAATAAATTAAAGCTTGTAGTTCTATTTACTTAAGTCATACATCTAGGGACAAGCTGTAAGTAGATGCAACATTTGTCAACTAGAAGATGTGTGATAAAAGAAAATGTTGTGTACTTGTGGAAAAGAAATAGTTAAAAGTGCTCTCAATAAACATTTAAGGACAAATAGACACGCCAAAATAACTGAAAACGAAAACTCTCATTTTTCGCTAACCTAATGTTTTCTGTCCTTAAAGAAATGGGAGCCTCTCTGAGAGAGTTTACAGTCGCTCAACTCTATGATTATTGCAGAAAGAAAAATTTACGAAAAAAATGATTTAATTAATTTAATTGTTTCAAATAAAAAATCTCTTCCTACAAGAACTCTCGATAATTTGAAAGTAAGTGAACTCAAAGCTAGAGCAAAAATAAATTGGGTGTTATTGGATACAGTAAATTAAAGAAATCAGAGTTAGTTAATGCTATTGGGTTAGAGGAGTTTCAATTTCAATCAGAATTATTTGAAAAGACTAGGACAAGGCCAAAACGAGTACCTAATATAAATTACTCTCACAGATTTGATGATGATAGTATTGAAAAAGCTCGACCACCAAGAGAGGAAAAATGGTGTGGCTAGATCATATTTATCCGTTCAGTAGCAAACTATTTGAGCAAGAAAAAGAGCCTGAGCCATCTAAAAAGCGTTTATTTGAGATAAAAGAAATTAGATCAGGATTTAATGAAAAATTTATTGGTTGGTCTGTTGACTAC
Source organism: Schistocerca nitens (assembly GCF_023898315.1). NCBI lineage: Eukaryota > Metazoa > Arthropoda > Insecta > Orthoptera > Acrididae > Schistocerca > Schistocerca nitens. The sequence goes on along the minus strand of NC_064624.1, from coordinate 38,362,010 downwards.
CAAATCGTTTTTAATAACGTCAGTACTTCCAAACTCAGTACTGTCAGTGATAAAACAGATTATATAACGAAAGCACTAAAAAATCTGTGGTAGAAGTAGCATAAAAGAGAACTAATTTCAGGAAAGGAGATAAGTTGCAAATAACAACCAACAATCCAAAAACTTTTATCCAATTTCTACAGGATATAAAGCACCAGATAATGCTTTAGAATCTGTTCAAGTTTGTGCAACAAAATGGGAGATATCTTAACATCTGATGAGACTATTGATATAGCAGATACCTCATTTAATATTCAGATGATAGCATTTCCTAGAGGAGGCTGAGGCAAAAAAAATAATAATTCTAGCTGAAGTCTAAAAGACTAAAAGATGAATCACAAGAATTAATAACAATGATGATTTGTTTGTCCTAGATCGGTAATTTTGGAATTAATATACCATACAAATAACATTTTGAGGAGTGAACTAACTACAAAATGAGATTAAGAAAATCACAGTAGGAGATAAATACAAATTACAAAAAGACCTAACTGACATATTATGTAATCAGTTGCGTGAATACAATGGAGAAGGGTTCACTCTAGAACATATTAAAAATCTTGAAAAAGTGTTGGATATCCAAATAAATGTTCTATGTGCTGCGGATTTCAATTCAGTTATCTCTAGTGAACCTGAGAAGTAAATAAACATTTACCTGTGCAAAGATCACAACCACTTTGATGTAATTAACAGTATGGCTGCTTCCCTAGGATTGGTATATTTCTGTAATAAATGTGGGTGGGCTTACTGGTGGGTGGGTGGGCTTACTGGTAGTTGGGAGCTCCAACGTCAGGTGCGTAATGGGCCCCCTTAGGGATATGGCTGCAAGGGAGGGGAAGAAAACCAATGTGTACTCCGTGTGCATACCGGGAGGAGTCATTCCAGATAAGGAAAGGGTCTTTCCATATGCCATGAAGGGTACAGGGTGCACCCATCTGCAGGTGGTCGCTCATGTCAGCACCAATGATGTGTGTCGCTATGGATCGGAAGAAATCCTCTCTGACTTCTGGCGGCTATCTGATTTGGTGAAGACTGCCAGTCTCGCTAGCAGGATGAAAGCAGAGTTTACCATCGACAGGACTGACTGCGGACCTTTTGTACAGAGCCGAGTGGAGGGTCTGAATCAGAGGCTGAGACGGTTCTGCGACCGTGTGAGCTGCAGATTCCTCGACTTGCGCCATAGGGTGGTTGGGGTTTCGGGTTCCGGGTTCCGCTGGATAGGTCAGGAGTCCACTACACACAGGAGGCGCCTCAGAAAGTGGAACTGCCTCATAGCGTGCGGGGCAAAGTCAGGACATGCGGGGACCAAGCAGTAATCGGTATTGTAATTGTAAACTGTCGAAGCTGTGTTGGTAACAAAGGCACAGACGGTGTTTAGAAAGGATAGATTGCATGCAACCGGTGGTGGCGTGTTTGTCGCTGTCAGTAGTAGTTTATCCTGTAGTGAAACAGAAGTGGAATTATTATGGGTGGAGGGTACACTCAACAACCGAGCTAGGTTAATAATTGGCTCCCTTTACCGACTTCCCGACTCAGCAGCATTAGTGGCAGAGCAACTGAGAGAAAATCTGAAATACATTTCACATTTTCAGCATGTTATAGTCTTAGGTGAAGATTTCAATTTACCAGATATAGACTGGGACACAGATGTTTAGGACGGGTGGTAGCGACAGAGCATCAAGTGACATTATACTGAGTGCACTATCCGAAAATTACCACGAGCAATTAAACAGAGAACCGACTCGTGGAGATAACATCTTGGACCTACTGATAACAAACAGACTCGAACTTTTCGACTCTGTAAGCGCAGAACAGGACTCTGTGATCATAAGGCCGTTGCAGCATCCCTGAAAATGGAAGTAAATAGGAATATAAAAAAAGGGAGGAAGGTTTATCTGTTTAGCAAGAGTAATAGAAGGCAGATTTCAGACTACCTAACAGATCAAAACAAAAATTTCTGTTTAGACACTGACAATGTCGAGTGTTTATGGAAAAAGTTCATCGCAATCGTAAAATGCGTTTTAGACAGGTACGTGCCGAGTAAAACTGTGAGGGATGGGAAAAACCCGCCGTGGTTCAATAACAAAGTTAGGAAACTACTGCGAAAGCAAAGAGAGCTTCACTGCAAATTTAAACGCAGCCAAAACCTCTGAGACAAACAGAAGCTAAACGATGTCAAAGTTAGCGTAAGAAGGGCTATGCGTGAAGCGTTCAGTGAATTCGAATGTAAAATTTTATGTACCGACTTGAGAGAAAATCCCAGGAAGTTCTGGTCTCACGTTAAATCAGTACGTGGATCGAAACAACATTGAAACAGAGGATGACACGCGTAAAGCTGAAATACTAAACACATTTTTCCATAGCTGATTCACAGAGGAAGACCGCATTGCAGTTCCTTCTCTAAATCCTCGCACAAACGAAAAAATGGCTGACATCGAATTAAGTGTCCAAGGAATAGAAAAGCAACTGAAATCACTCAACAGAAGGAAGTCCACTGGACCTGATGGGATACCAATTCGATTCTACACAGAGTACGCGAAAGAACTTGCCCCCCTTCTAACAGCGGTGTACCACAAGTCTGTAGAGGAACGGAAGGTTCCAAATGATTGGAAAAGAACACAGGTAATTCCAGTTTTCAAGAAGAGTCGTCGAGCAGATGCACAAAACTATAGGACTATATCTCTGACATAGATCTGTTGTAGAATTTTAGAACATGTTTTTCGGAAACCCAGAATCTACTCTGTAGGAAGCAACATGGATTCCGGAAACAGCGATTGTGTGAGATCCAACTCGCTTTATTTGTTCATGAGACCCAGAAAATATTACATACAGGCTCCCAGGTAGATGCCATTTTCCTTGACTTCCGGAAGGCATTCGATACAGTTCCGCACTGTCGCCTGATAAACAAAGTAAGAGTCTACGGAATATCAGACCAGCTGTGTAGCTGGATTGAAGAGTTTTTAGCAAACAGAACACAGCATGTTCTCAATGGAGAGACGTCTACAGATGTTAAAGTAACCTCTGTCGTGCCACAGGGGAGTGTTAAGGGACCATTGCTTTTCACAATATATATAAATGACCTAGTAGGTAGTGTCAGAAGTTCCATGCAGCTTTTCGCGTATGATGGTGTCGTATGCAGAGAAGTTGCAGCATTAGAAAATTGTAGCGAAATGCAGGAAGATCTGCAGCTGATAGGGACTTGGTGCAGGGAGTGATGACTGGCCCTTGACATAGACAAATGTAATGTATTGCGAATACATAGAAGGATCCTTTATTGTATGATTATATGATAGCGGAACAAACACTGGTAGCAGTTACTTCTGTAAAATATCTGGGAGTATGCATATGGAACGATATGAAGTGGAATGATCGTATAAAATTAATTGTTGGTAAGGCGGGTGCCAGGTTGAGATTCATTGGGAGAGTCCTTAGAAAATGTAGTCAATCAACAAAGGAGGTGGCTTACAAAACACTCCTTCGACCTATACTTGAGTATTGCTCATCAGTGTGGGATCCATACCAGGTCGGGTTGACAGAGGAGATAGAGAAGATCCAAAGAAGAGCGTCGCGTTTCGTCACAGGGTTATTTGGTAAACATGATAGCTTTACAGAGATGTGGCAGACTCTGCAAGAGAGGCGCTCTGCATCGCGGTGTAGCTTGCTGTCCAGGTTTCGAGAGGGTGCATTTCTGGATGAGGTATCGAATATATTGCTTCCCCCTACTTATACCTCCCGAGGAGATCACGAATGTAAAATCACAGAGATTCAAGCGCGCATGGAGGCTTTCCGGCAGTCGTTCTTCCCGCGAACCATACACGACTGGAAAGGGAAAGGGAGGTAATGACAGTGGCACGTAAAGTGCCCTCTACCACACACCGTTGGGTGGCTTGCGGAGTATAAATGTATATGTACATGTTGAAAATAGAGAGAGAAGCCTGTATACTATGCAATGGTCCAGAACATGACACTACGGAAAGCAAGATATACCGTGAAAAGTGCAACAGATACTGCTATAATGAAGAATGCTTAAACAATCACCAAGAAGTTTGTAATACAGCTTATAAATGTGAAGGATGCAAAAACATTTGTTTTAGATCTAAAGAACGTAAATGTGGCTTTGAACTTTGTAGGAATTGCAAACAAGCAGTTAAAGTTACAAAAGTTACATGGAATACAAATTGCAAAAAGAAGGCATCTGTGAAAGAAAATTTGCTGAGGATTTTATAATGCAAGGTTGCCCAAATTCTATTGAAGACGGTTGGTATATTAATCGAGAATTCAAAGATTTTTTATGTTTACCAGTGCTCCAAATGCAATAAAATTGTTGCAGCTAAAGAGTTTAAATGTTGTGAAAAAGGCTTCCCTAGAAGAGTGAATTTGACCTATACTGAGAGAAACATGTGGTTTGACTATGAAGCAAATCAAGAAACTGGAACACATATTCCAAATCTCATAATTTTTCACAATTTTATTGGAGGTACTGTTTAAAAATTTAAGACAAATGATGAATTCTGTCGTTGGATGATATCTGAAAAAAAAAAAACAGTTATCACGCATTCACAGCAAACTATGCGAAAGGTTACAATTCCTAAGTCATTTTGAAGTATTATGTTGAAAATACAATAAAGCCGTATACCATCTACACAGGAAGTAAATTGATGTAATTGGAGATCCAACAGTTAGCCCAAAAAATTATAGATAGTAGTAACTATGTCCAAGGGCCACTCAGTAGCTTTCCAAAAACTTTTGATTTGAAACAATTGAAGAGGCGATACTTCCCTCATTTGTTGCATGCACAAGAAAATGAAAATTACATAGGACCTATCCCAGATGCTCAATATTATTGTGTTGACACTATGAAGCCAAAAGTTGGAGAAGCATTCATCAAATAGCATAGTTCCAGATTTAGGGAAAGCTATGTGTTCAATATGAAGAAAGAAATTAGCGAGTACTGTAATTCTGATGTAGATATTTTGAGAAGAGGGTGTTTGGAATTAAGGAAACAATTTCTAGAGATAGATAATATTGATCCATTCTGTTATTTAAACATCGCTGGAGTTGGTGTAGCTATTAACAGAACTAAATATTTACCTGAAAATACAATTACTGTATTGGATAAAGAAGACAAAGAGAATTATCCTAAGGAATCCATAGCTTGGTTAAACAGTTGAAACAATAACAATATACTGCATGCTGTTAATGGTGGCAAAGTAAGAACAGCTGGTGGATCGGTAGAAGGATTTTATAAAGAAACTAATACTGTTTATCAATACCATGGTTGTTTCTGGAATGGATATAAAAAATGTTTCAAAATTGAGACGATGAACAATAAAAATAAAGAAACAACAGATGACCTTTATCAAAAGACCTTAACAAGAAGTGAAGAAATACGAAATGCTGGATACAATTTAGTGGAAATGTGGGAATGTGATTGGCTTAACTCAGCAGAGAATAAAAAGCTTAAAAAATTGAAACAGTTACCTAAAATTGTTGAATCATTGAATCCAAGAGATGTTTTTCATAATGCCTGAACAAATGCAACAACATTAAGAGTTAAAGCTGATGGTGTTAGCACAAAAATAAGACATGATGATGTATGCAGCCTTTATCCAGCTGTGAAATATGATTATTATCCTGAGCGACATGAAAGAAAATTTTATAGGCCAACATATTATACTAAAAATGATATGGATTTATAAAATGCAAAGTATTGGCGGCTAGAGGAGTGTATCATCCTGTTTTGCCTGTATGTATACAAATCGATAAAAATGAAAAACAGCTGTTTCCTTTGTGTCAAATGGGCAGAAGAACAAATAAGTAAATGGAATTACAGCGATGAAAAAAGTTTTATTGGAACTTGGGTAACAAATTAAGTAAAACTGGCTGTAGAAATGGGGTATAAGATTTTAGGTGCCTGTGAAATATGACATTTTAGAGATAAAAGTGACATGTTTCTTAAAAATTATGTGAAAGATTTTCTGAAAATAAAACTCGAAAGAAGTCTGCATAATTTTGAAAGTGACAAAGAGTATACCAAAACAGTTAAAGAGAAATTGGATATTAACTTGGGTTGTGATAGAATAAATGAAAATCCTGGGATGCGAGCTGTACCTAAAACATGTCTTAATTCATTATGGGTAAAATTTGGGAAAAGACAAAACATAAAGAAAACTGAGTATGTCACAGATTTACAGCAATAATTATGAGATACTACTGGATGATTGACTACATAATTTGGATATCAATTTCATTACTGAGCACAAGGTACAAAGGAGGTACAATTTCAAGGGTTATTATGTGGTAAACAATGCAGCTACAAACATCTTCATTGTTGCATTCACTATATCAAATGCAAAGTTTAAATTGTATGATAGGTTAAATAAACTAGGATGAAATGTTATATATTCTGACACTGATTCTGTAGTACACAGTTGATGATGGCAAAGTCAATTTAGAGAAAGGTTGTATGTTGGGTGAATGGAAAGATGAGTTTGCAGATAACAAAAGGATTACAAATTGAGCTTTGACTGGACCAAAGAGTTATTATTATGAGAAAAACGATGAAAGTTCTATGTTGAAAGTGAAATGATTCACATTAAATTACCAGAAATTCAAAAGTTGAATGGCCAATCTATGATAAGGCTAAAAGAGAGTGAAGTGAAAGAAAAGATGCAGTTAGAGTACAATCAGATAGCTAGAGATGAGTGGGTGTAGAAAATTAAATTACAGTGCCTTATGGATATTAAAAACTGAATAATGTATCTATATCTTCTAATGTGAAGGAAAAATTTATACCACATTCCTGATACAGAGTAAATTAGTTAGTTGCCTTCTGTTGTATTCTCTGATATCTAACTTGCTGGTTATAGAGTGAAAAACTTTAAAAGAATGAGTATACATTAATATAATTTTTTTTATTTTTTTGTTAAATTATTTATAGGTAAATTACAATTTGTTATTACATTTATAGTCATAAAAAAGGTAGAATCTGAGTTTTCTGTTTCCTCCTTCATATTTCTATATCACTTATTTTTACATCATCATGGTTACACCTTCTCAAATGGTCTATAGTTAAAGATCGTTTAAAATATTCGTTGCAAAATAGATTCAATTTGTCTCCCTTGCAGTTTATTATGTGTATCGACAAAAATGTCAAATTCAAATTCATCCCATACATTAGTTGTATTTATAAAATTAAAACTTTAAAAGATTATTAAAATTTTATTCTATATAAATGGAGCTGATTCCATCGACATCAAATACATCTACTACTGTTGTCTCTGCTCCAGAATCATCTATCATGAATATATTTGAATTTATTAACCACAGTCAGCTAAATTTGGACTCTTGGTTTAAAGATATTTGGGTTCAGTTATTTGAAGAAAAGAATGTATTGATTACAGATGATTAAAATAATATTCCATATACAGAGATAAAACACAGTAATCCAACTGCTTTAGAGCACAAATCTATTGGGAAAAAAATGAATAAATTGAAACCAAATAATTTTGTTCAAAAGAAAAGGCTTTTATTAACATTTAAAAATTTGAAAGAATCTGTAATGAACTGTAGCAGAAATATTTGTTGATTATCTAAAATACACAGCATCTGTTAAAGAACAACAATAAAAGAGATAGAGCTGGAAGAAAAGCAAAAAGAATGCCTTCACTTAATAGATGGAATATATGATGTAGTAGAGATGAAGAAAGAGCAAATTATTTACACTACCAGATATAAGCAATATGCCAAGAAAAACTATTTCAAAGTTCCAGAAAGAGATTTTCACTCTGCAGCGGAGTGTGCACTCATGTGAAACTTCCTGGCAGATTTTAACTGTGTACCAGACTGAGACTCGAACTCAGAACTTCTCCCTTATTTCAAAGTTGTTGGTGTATTATCTTAAAATAATCTTTCAGGAAGATTATCCAGTTATAAAGTGCAAGACCTGAAGACGATAAAATATTTTGTCAGAAAATACAAATGTACAGATTACAAATTAGTAGAGAATATGGTTAACACTTATTTTGGTGTACACAGGTTAGACAAAATAAAAGAAATTTACAACAATGTGTCTTATGTTGTTGAGAAATCATGTGGCCAATCAAATGATATTGTTGATGAAATAAATGAGAAGAGAAAAAATATTTATGAAGAAATTTTGAATACGTCTGCTATATAATTTTAGCTTATCAAATATATATTTTTATTCTATATAAATGGAGTCGATTTTAGACCTTGTTAATAACAAGCTTGCATACAATGGTAAGCAGGCATCCATGATTATTTATGAAAAAATAATCCATGGTTTAAAGGAAAAGAAAATGCTGAAATTTTAGAATATGGCAATCCCCAACAACCCATCACAATAAATGTTGGTGAATATCATCATATTCATTAGAAAATTTATTAAATCAAGGAGTGCTATTCAATAGCACACCTTTTAATATGCAGCCAAACACAATATTCATTAATGAATTTGACCTTTATTCTCTTACTTTATCTTGTAGAAAAGAAGAAGCAAACAAATTGAACATTGGGTTGCTCATGAAGTTTTACCATCAACTAGGAAAAAAATGGTCAATATAAACAACAAAATGAAATTAATTATTTAAAAATAAAGTTGAAAGTATGAGAAATATGTTAAATATTGCCAGAGACATAATTCAAGAGAAAAATGAAATTATTGACAATCATGGCACTCCTCTAACCGTTAATCGAGACAAACACAGTAAATTTCTTTTAATCAACAAAAACATATGCATGAATATCTGTATTATGTTATAAGAACTCAAAATTGTTCTGTAAATTCTAGAATGAATGAATTATGAGCATATTATCCAGAAACATAAATAACTTTCAGAATCACAAAGCCAAACTTAATAAATTTATGTAATTAGTGAACGAAAGATTACCGATAATTTCTGAAGGAAATAATTTTGATACGAGTTTAAATGAAGATATTCTTATAAGAGAAATAATGAGCACTAAAATTGAGCATTAAATAATTACTTTATTTTTATCAATTCAACTGCTGTTTGAATTATCAAATCCTAACCATTTAACATACACTTTATCTCCTTTTGTCTCAAAAATTCTTCAACATGATATACATCTGGATATTTTGTTCTCTGTAGCTCTTGTTCATAAAAACTTCTTTCAATACCTTTCAATTTGTGTTTGACTGGAATAGAATGAATAACAGATTCAAATTCAAAAATTTTTTTTGACTAGTTGGCTATGTATCCTTTTTCAAAAAGTCCATTAAGGATACAGGGTACTTTTCTGGCACAATATTATGTATATTTTTGTTGACCAGTTGGCTGTGTATCCTTTTTCAAAAAGTCCTTTAAGGATACAGGGTACATTTCTGGCCAATATTATGTAGAAATCAACACCTATTTCATTCAGGCACTATTCATAATCTATATGTTTTACAGATTTGTTGTTGATATCAGGTAATGGAGCATACTTTCTAAACAAATTAGAAGTATTCTGATGTAATTCTTCATGTTTTCCTGGTGATCTGTTGACATCTTGGATACTCGGGAATCCAACCGAATATCTCGCACGATATTTCAACAGTGTGCCTCGCTGTCTTCTGCAGTCGCGGATGTTCCGACTGCCGTCCGCGCCCGTTTTGGCCGCCCTCAACGGTAGTGGTCGTCATCTTAGGTGTGTCAGACGTGATCTGAGATGTTGGGTACTCCGTCTCATGACCTTACTATGATTTCCACTTCTGTTTCGTGCTGGGCGCTACATAATAATGTGTTCCGTCTGAGGTCCGCGCCCGCCAGACGCGGCTACATTGGCCCTCTCTGGCGCCGGTGTTCCGACCGCGCCCAGCCTGGCCGTCTTCTGAAGTCGAGTTCATGATCTGGTGTGTGTCAAATCTGGTCTCTAATGTCCGAGTCCTTGTCTCACGGCTGTTCTCTCGGTCTCCACTTCTATTTCTTGTAGAATCTTGGAGTGTCCTGCGTTGAGTTTTCACAAGCTCAAGCGCTGGATTCCAGGCAGTGCTGACTGGTTGATTAGATTATCTGTGACCTTAATCTCAATGGCACTGTCCCAAAATCTTGGGGTCTGTGTCACAATCTTGGTGTCACTGTAATCCATTGAATGACCAAGTCCCAGACAATGCTTTGCTATGGCTGATTTACTTGCCTGTCTGAGTCTGGTATGTCTGGTGTTCTTTACACCTGATGTCCACAGTTCTGATGGTGTGGCCAATGTATCCCACACTGGCATGGTATGTTGTAAATACCTGGCTTGCATAGCTCCAGGTCATCTTTTACATTCCCCAGCATAGCCCCAATTTTGGTGTGTGGCCAAAATACACTCTTGATGTCATATTTCTGGAGAATGTTGCTGATTTTGGCAGAGATATGTCCAGCGTATGGCAGGTATGCCATCTTCTTTGCCTCTTCTAGTTCTTCTTCTGGATCCTTTGGCTGACTGACAGGTTCAAGTGCCTTCTGGATACCTCTAGAGGAATGGGTGACTCGGGATACCAAATCAACACGGCCTAGAATCCAGCGCATCAATGCAGGACACTCCGAGATTCTACAAGAAATGGAACTGGAGATTGAGAGAACTGCCATGAGACAAAGTGTCGGACATTAGAGACCAGATTTGACACACCCCAGATCATGAAATCGACTTCAGAAGACGGCCAGGCCGAACGCGGCCGCCGGTCGGAACGCCGGCGCCTAGAGAGGGGCAATGTAGCCACAAACGTTGAGGACGGCAAAAACGGGCGCGGACGGCAGTCGGAACTTCCCTGACTGGAGGGGTCCATTGAAGCCGAGTCTGGCGGGCGCGGACCACAGACGGAACACTAGACTCGGCGCGGACCGATTACGGTACGCCCAGCTCCTTCCAGGCATAAATACTGGACTCGATCGACCCAAGGACCAGCCTCAGGTAGCACCTGAAGAAGACAGCGAGGCATGCTGTTGAAATATCGTGCGGGAACGATGCCAATGTCCGTCTGGATTCCTGAATATCCGGGATGTCAAATTAGAAGTAATTCGAATATTTTTGAACCTGATTAGGGTTATTAAAAATTACAAAGAAACTGATGCAATTTTTTTCCATAATGCTTCTTCAAATTGAGGTACCATTTAATCCAATGTTATACATTTGAAGGGGACCAAATTCTTACCAGATATGCATGACATGATGGCTGAGATGCTAGGCCTCTTTAACTCCACCTATTACGTATATTACAAGGATAATTAAATATTACATCTCACATTTCAATTTTTATAATTTTTCCTAATAAAAACGTTATTTTTTCTATAATTTATTTGATACTGCAATAAAGCTTATGTCCATTACATAAGTATCGACTGTTGCAGAAAATTAGGGCAATGCTTTATGAACTTTAGGAAATATTTGTATGTGAATTCTGAAAAATACAACTTGCAGAAAATTGCGAATGAAGATATGAGTCCAATTAAACTGTGTCTCAGAACATTCCTGAAGCATAGTCTTTATCTTGCAGCATTTCTTCATCTTCAAGCTTCCTCTTCACATTCCTTCTAATACTTCTTCCCTCTTTGGTAACTTGAAGAGCGAATCTGTAAGCTTCCTGCACCTACTGTCTGTCACACGCAAGCAATTGATCTTCCATATTGGAACCACATTTTATGCTTAAATTTCTCAGGACTTGCAACCTTCATATTACTCCATCATTGAAACATATCACTGCATATAGTACACCCACTATAATGTATTTAGTCCTACAAAAACGTTCTTGGGTAATCTTTCCCATATGCAGTGGTTGAAACTTTCGTTTGTATTCTGAGTGTCCCCATAAAGAGATTTACTAACCAAAATAAGGTCATTCATGTATCTAAAAATTTGTTTTATTTCATTCATAACAGGCTAGGAAGAGAATGCTTATGATATTACATCTGACGACTTGCTTTTGCTTTTTGGTAACCACACCAAGAATCTGCTCCTTTAGGGTAAAGTCCATGAACAGGGTGGTCATCTGTGGACAACTTATGAAAGTAGATGGCCCATACAGCTTTTGTCATTGCTGTAACTTCATTCAGAGGTGCATTTCGTCGAATGGCCAGTCTATAATGACTCTGAAGAAGGTCTTCTGAAGAAAGTCTATTTCAGTTTCTGTCAATCTGCATTGGCCAGAGACAGATGTTCCTTGAGGCAGGAACTTTCCTTTTATCTCTCTTGATAGCTTCCTCAATCTAGCACCCATTCTCTGTTGCACATGTCCACAACATTCCAGTTTTGTTACCAAGGTATCACCATAAACATTGAATTCATTAATTTTATTGAAAGCTTTAGCCCATCACCCAGGTACTTTGTACATCTGACATTTTAAATGGGCAGCGACCTCTGAAATATTTTTAGAGCTCTATCAGACTCCATAACTCCACTGTAACCATTATAATTCTTAGAACATTGATGTTCAATATGTCCTTCAGTGTTACCATGGCAGGTGTGGCAGTACTTAGATAAGCACTCAATATCAACAAATATTCCATTCTCCTAAGAAGTAGTACTTACAACACCATTCAAGGAATGATGTCCTCGACATTATCAAGTCCCATCAATTGCAACAGCAATGACCCTGGTTCCACTAATACTTAAAGTTTCTTCTACTACACGTTTCATATATGCTTTAGACACAACTAAAAGTATTTATATGTACTTGATGAACCTACTGGGAGGAGGAGGAAGGTCCATCAAACCACAAAACGTTTGAGCAGCCTTTTTTCCTCTTCCTATTGCACGCTTTGTATACACTACAACCAAATTGATATCATATGAATAATGCACAATGTTTGAAGTCATTTACGAGGTAGATTTATTGCATGATCTACACACAACAACTAAATTTGGCACTAAACCCTTTAAACCCTTCCTGCTACTTTGCTGTTCAGTTATTTCCAGACAGCCTACACCATCACATTATTTACATTTCGCCATTTTCTGTATCAGAGAAGATAATATGCCAAATCAACAACAACAAATACACTACAAACAACATCATTGTTAATACAAAAATTTCAATCACCAAGAGGCATGACATGTGGAAGCTTCTTCCCTGGAGAACTGATACAAAGATTACTTTCAACAGCGTGGCTTGCTTTGTTTGTGAACTGGTTACCACGGAATTTCCTTTTGTTGAATTTCTTGATGTGTGGCATAGTTTGTATTTATTGCACACTAAAGGATATGTTCTTCCATAAATATTTATAGCACTTGGTCAACAAATATTCAGTAACACCAGAAGAAACTCCTTTAGCGAAACGAAAGTAAATACCACCAAAGATAATCATATTGAGACAGTAGAAACCTGCACTGTAGCCAACATATACAATGTATCATAGGTGTAATCGCTGGAAACAGAAAGTTCACAGTTCTTTTGGAAATAACACTGGTTTTCGTAACAGAAATAAAGCAGGTGGGGTGGCATATGTGACTGTAACTTTAAAATTTCGTTTATATAGGTTATTTTTCATTTGAAATGTTATAATGTATATATGAATGTAGTCAGGGAAGACTATAGAATTTAATAAAGTCATAAAAATTCGATTTTTCTACCATTTATAAGTACCCCATATCCATAAATTTACTAATCCTTATTTTTATCTCCTTTTTTTTAAATTTTGGAGATGCTAGACCCATATCCCAGGTAGGCCTCAAATTTTTCTCATTAACTTCAATTGGTTTCATTTTTATAGTTGAATGTTTTGTGTTATTATATTCATCAACTAAATTGTTAACCCAGTGAACCCCCTTATAATGTCCTTAAAGAGCAAATTTTTGAAAAACATATTTTCTTTTAAGTGTTCTGTTAAATAATTCAACTACAAATGCTTTTAATTCACTAAAAGTTGAACAATTATTAATGCTATATTTCTTCATCAGTTCTTTAAATTATTTATTGTAGAGTTCTTTGCCATTATATGTTTGTAAATTTTTTGGCTTTCTAGTGACGGAAATTTTTTCAAAAGCAACAACAATATTCTTACATGTTTTATCTTTAAGTGGAATAGCCCAAGCAAATTTAGAAAAGATATTACTAACACTTAATAAAAATTTATATCCCTGTTTTATCTTTGAAATTCATTTCAATTTGCTGGACTCCATTTCGACTAGATCGGCTTCCCATAGATCATCAATACCAAGAGAAATTATATTTCCTCATTTAAAATTTTTGTCATCAGTTTATATAATTCATTAATGATTTCTTCACGAATATTAGAGATGAGAGATTTGCTCACCCCTACACTTACAAAATTTTTTAAGCAATTTATGCTTTTTGCTTTTACATACTTTACAAAGACCTTCAATTCTTTGTCTTCAGTTTTTAGTTGTTAACCTGTGAGGATTATCCATTTATACAGAATAAAAAATTTAATAAGATTTAAATTATTTCATCAAATATAATTAACTTTACATCAACTGTAAGAGTTTTAACAGAATCTTTTAATCTGAATTTGGAAAATTTGATTTGTTTACAATTATTGATTGATTACTATTATTTATTTGGTATAGTTTATCAACCACCCTTACAGTGATATCACACTCATCAGATTTTAAATCTCTGCTTATATTCTTACCAACAATTAATGACTATTTTAAGTCCAAAATCGTATACAAAAGTATGCATTTTTTGTTAACTTCCAGTCATAAAACAAAATTCAATAATTTGTTTATCATATACATTAGCTTTAAGATTTACCTTATGTAAGTATGGAGTTAAATCTGTTTGTGAAATAATCTGAAGAAGCTTTCTCTAGTTCTTTTCTTGTAAAGTAATTTGACAGGCCGATTTTACTGTCATAATTATTCAACTGTATTAGAATAATAATATATTCACGTTCTGTAACAACATTTGATAACTCATTCTGTAAATAATGTTTGCTCACTACATCCTTAGCATCAATTGGGTCACTTACATTCAACATTCTTCTACCCTTAAAGACAATATAGCCTCTAGTTACTTTAAAAATGGCAAAAATTCTTTATGAAAGTCTTTAATTGGATTATTTCTTTTCGCATCTATTAAGGATATAAAATCTATGATTAATGACTCAAATTTTGAAATTAATTGATTACCATTTTGTGGCTCTGATGACTGAAAATCCTTAAAGAGTTTATTTCCAGAAATGTCCATTTAATAAAATCAGAATGACCACAAATTACTTTATAAAAATTTTGTACTCTCTCAGCATTGTAGTACAGATATTTTTTCCCAAATAATTAACTAGTTTAATCGGTATATTACCACCAAATGAATCAAAAACAAATTTTATATCCTTAATTTTATGATAACAAATTCAGTGAGAACCAACATGATCAGATGTATCTAAATTAACTATTACAGATTCTTATTCTCTAGGATGGGTTGTTAATTCATAAGGCATAAGGACGACACAAAAGTGTTTGGTTTTTAATTGTGTAACTAATTCTTCTATATCAAAATTACTTAATGCAGTTGGATAGAAATCGATTACTTTTTTGTAAACTTTTTTCTAGATCCTGCACCTTTCTTTTCCATTGCTTGATTATGCCTTTTTTGTTCTCCTAATTCTGCATCAGATTTTTTCTTGTTTATTACTACATTTGCAATTGCTGCAGATCCAGCAGCAAGTGAACCAATAGTTGCTAGATATGCTAATGCAGCTAAGAGTAATGGAGGAAATCCATCTTCCTGTTTTGTTAATCCAGCGCCTTCTTTCTTTTTTGTTAGATATTCAAAAATCTTTTTCACAACAGTTACATCTTGTGTAATGAGTAATTACCACCAGTTTTTTCAGTTGTTTTCGTTCTTGTGCATCAGTTAAAAATGGTTCAATACTATTTAATTGATAATTATTCATTTGAAATTCTATTTATTTTGTTCTATTCTTGCCATTAGGTAGCAAAGTATATTCGATTGAAAAGTTATTCATTTATATAGTTTAAAAAATGTATAAGAATTAATATTTTTTAGATAGCAGAGTGTTACTGGTACTGAAAATTTCACAATCCCCAAACATTGTCATTCATACCTAATTTTCTCTTTCCATACATAATGCCTTTAACTGCAGTGGCTGCAACTTTTTCTGCTAATGTTACATCACTTGCATGCATTCTTTCATTTGCAGCTAATTGAAGTTCTTTGTCAGCTTCATGTCTTTTTTCTAAAATTTCATGATCACAATTGTTACTGTCATGTTGTTTCCAAGTTACATCTAACGGATTTATTCCTTGATCTCCACGTGCTGATCTTTCTTTTAGTTTAAAGGCCCACAAAATTTATTGCCCAGAAGATGCATCTCAGGCTTTGGTACATTATTTAAATCACTAATCCTTTTCCATGCTCTTCACTTTTACAAAATGTATGAGGGAGGTTATTCAAAATTCTGATCAAATGTGGAATTCCTTTTGGATTGTTAACGACGAAATCACTAAATTTATTTGTCAACATTAGCATTATTCCCACCTTTTCATTGTGATAATTCTTATTTCTGTCAATAATTCATTTAGACATATTCGATTGGTTTTTTGGAATATTTTTTTACTAAGACTTCACCAACTTTTTCTCCCTCACTTTGCAATGAATCATCTAAATTTTTGCCTCAGTGCTGGAAAAAATTCATTAAAAATTTCCTTCATCAAATATTTGTAATTATTTCCTCTATTCGATTTTATTTTATTTGGATTATTATCAGAATTTAGTGCTCCTGAATAGTATAACATATCTGCATAATTTGATAAATGAGAACCTTTATATAATGTATTGATCTCTTCCATACTTACCTGCTTTTTAGTTAAAGGATTTGTTAATCCATCTTTTTCTTCATATCTCCTATCACCAATGGTTTATTTAGCTCCATCGAATTTTACTGGTAATTTATCAACGAATTTAAATAAAGCAACCAGTCTTAATCCAAAAACCTTATCTTCACTGTGATTAATATATTCTATCATTCTTTCACCTACACTTATTTGTTTAACATGTTTATCCCTTTTTGTTTCTGTCTCTTCATTAATAAATCTTGTATTTCTGAATCACTTAATGTACAGTCACAGTGTGGACTTCCATATTCTTTAATTGGCGGTATATTATTAAATTCTTCTAACTGATAATGAGAATTTGGAACCATTTGCTTTTCAACTTGTCTATTTTCTTCAACAGCTTTCAAAACATTATCACCTAAACCTTCAATACCTTGTTTAACTTTTTCAGTTGCATCGATAACCAGTTGATCTTCTTTATTATATTTTTCATACTCTGTTCTTGGTTGTTTCTTCCATTTTTTAAGCTATTTTCTTAACTGTTCTTTTACTGTTCTATTTCGACTAGCTTTTTTAACTACTTCATCATATTTTGCAAACGTTTAATACAGATGAAAAAATATTAACTAAACATTTTTAACATCTATGTTTAACATTTATGTTTATGTTTAACGTTTATGTTGTTATGACATGTATTTTATTTCTGAACTTTACTTCATTCGCTTTTTTAGTTATGTCTATCGTATAAAATCCAAATTGATCATTCCAGCATTTACTACACATTTCTATAAATTCAACAAACTTTAAATCACCAGCAACAAACTCTTGGTAAATATGATTTACATTTGTGCATCTTATCTAAAGATATTTAAAGAATTAAGATTATCTCTGACTAATGCTTTCGGTATTTTGGAGTAAGTTAGAACCAAATAAAAGCAATCAAGTCCTCTATGTCTTCCTCTAGTAAAATATTCTCTAATTATATTCTGATTTTCAAGAATGAAGTCTTCAAATACGAGTACTGAATTTTCTTGACATTGATGTAATGGAATAATTTTTTCCAATATTTTCAATAAAAGTAGTAATATTTTTGTTACACTTATCTTCATTTTTTTACACTTTTTTAAAAGATTCTCGATATTTCAGTTGATCTAACTTTTATAAGATTTGTACAAATGATTAATTTTATTCCAGTTCAACCATCCCAGTACTAGAATATAATGATCGATCATTAATGTTGTTTTTCCATTACCACTTGCTCCTATGGTTGCACATCAAATAGAATTTGATAAAAGTTTACCATGTTTACTTATTGATTTCTTCTCTGGAATTCTTTTTTTTGGTTCCCAATCACAATTCATTCAATTAAATAAATTGTTAATACTAAATGAGCAGATTATTTCAATTGAGTGGTAATTCGTCTGTCTGAAAAAAAGATTAACTGTACCTATACAAGACAGCTTTAGTAATGTTGCATTGCTTTGCTTTTATTCAATTTTCGTAAGTCCAAATATTATGTTGATATATAATAAATTATATTGCGATGGAGAAACGACAGAAATTCCAACTGGCCAGTATAGTTTGAAAAACTTAGAAAAATTTATTCATTCCAAAAAGCCTAGTATTCACATTCAAGCTGATGAAAGTTTAAGCAGACCGTCCTTGAGATTGATGTTAAGTTATATATGGATATAAAAGATATTATCAATAGTGTCCTTGGATTTATGAAACAAATTATTGAGGCTAATGAAAAGACTGTTGCTAATGATGTTCCTAAAATTATTCCATTTGAATTAATAAATACAAATTTTAATTCAGTTTTCGGAATGTTTGTAAAGCATACTGATCGTTTTCATCAAGAAACTAATATTATTACCTCAATGAAGCCTAATGCAGAATTTGGTATACTAATAATTCATAAACCACATTATCCCTTAAATATTACTTTTTTTTACTCAATTCGAAATTTAAAAATAACTACAACTGATGAAAATGAGAATTTAATTAACTTTAATGGTGCTTATGTAACAATAATTTTAGAAATGTCTTAATAAATTTTATTCTTATTAAATCATGAACAAAATCGATAGTTTTCAGTTTTACTGATTCTTATTCAATGAAAAGACTAAAGATAATCTAAATGTCTCCAATAAGAAACAGAGATTAATGTAAATATTGAAGGTGGATAGGTTCATCCGTACCACACACAACTATATTTAAGTTTTAGTATTATCGTAGCTGATGCTACAGATTATCTACCATGTGATGGAAAATCCAATAAAAAATTATTATGTGGTGAGAGTTGTTTGAGGTCATCACTATATAGAAAGGAAACAATATTATATCTGGAATGGAACATCCATTCATTTCTTCATTTGTCCTTACGATATAAGATTCGACTATAGGCGATGAGTTAACTATGGAAGGTCATATCCTCAACAATGGTAAGATAAAAAGTGAGAAAAATGAAGTACTTTTCCAATGGATTTGTTTCGTTGATTTTTCAAAGATTATAAAGAAGTGATGTAATTTTTACTTTGAGTTCAAGTGCTGAGATGCTATTCTCAGATGAGCTGATAAAAACGATGCTGGAATTGAATTAAAAGATATACTTCCAAAAAAAGGAAAAGTTGTAGTAGAATCTATGGAAATTCGTGTTCTTCTTGTAAAGTATTAATCAGCATATTCATTAGAACTAAAAGAAGAAAGACTAAAAAATTTAAAAAATTTCTTTCTTTGAATCACAAATAGTTGCAATAGCCAGATTAGAAGGAAAAAGACATTTTGAACTAGATATTACTAATTATTATAATTCTTCAGAATTTGATATGCCTTCCTTTGTTTTCGTTGTTTTCCAAACTAATCGAAAAAAAGTAATCAAATAATTGATTCTTCTTTATTCAATCATGTTAAATTACAAAATATCTATGTGGAAAACGGAAGAAATGAAAGTTTTCCTCAAGAATTTCGGAATCTTGACCCACCCAATAACTATCTGAAAGCATATGATGCTTTCCTCGATTTTAAGAGAGTTACTCAATTGAATGACGATTTCAATGTAAATCCCTTCAGTTTTATTGAAAATTATCCTACTTTTTGTTATGAATATGACTAGGAGAATGAATTGTTACCCACACAGAAAACTACAATGAAATTAGTTGCCACTTTTAATGATAAAATTCCGAAAAATACAATTTCCTACATATTCATGTATGTTAAGAAAAATTTAAGATATGATGATCAGATTAGAATTTTGAGGGAGAATTTTAAATATTTTTTTAAATCTATATGAATGGATGTCTACTGAAGAGGATAAATAATTCTAGCAATTCTGATTGGTTTATAAAGATCGGTGAGCTAGCGAAAAATGAATTGTATTACATTATGGGATATAACTATTTAAATACTTGATCTAAAAGCAGAATTTATGTGTAGCTTGATACTAATTTTAAAATTATTTCGCCAGACAGGTTTAATAAAGTAATAAATGAATTGGACTTTCAGTGTTTTGAAGATGGTGATATTAAACTAAAATATAACGGATTCGAGGGAGCTAAAATAATGATTATGTTTTTCATGAGTTAGAGTTCATTGTGTGATTAATTTTTTATTGGTTTAATTTTTTATATCTTATTGTCTAGGTGGGTTGGATTTGCTCAGAACATAATCCCCTACTGCAACCAACGTACCCAGTGAATGGTATACCTAGATGACATAATCGTGTATCCAAAGAGTATTTACGTACATTTGGAATGATAGCGTGAAGTGTTTCATCGTCTGTGTCCAGCATGGTTAATGTTCAGTTTAGAGAAATATTTTGTATTGCAAGAAGTTCAGTATTTGGGTCATATTGTAGGGCAAGATAGAATTTGTAATGAACCAAAGCTAGTTGAGGTCGTTTAAAATTTTCCAACACCCACCAAGGTTAGGGAGTTGCAATCTTATCTGCGGCTCACAAATTTTTACCATAGGTATGTTGCGAAATGGCCAGAAATTGGAAGACCTCTCACGCAGCTGCTACAGAAAGGAGTGAAGTTTCATTGGACAGATAAGTGCGAGGCGGCGTTCCAGAAGTTAAAAGATCTGTTGATGTCTAGGCGCATCTTTGTCTACCTGGATTCACCAGAGCACAGCGTTGTCTCCATAAGAAGTAATTTTTCGGCGCAAGATGCCAACCCTTTGAGTTTTGCATAGCTCTGCCACAAGGAGACACCTTGTCTGTGAAAGATTTTGCTAGGAGAGTGAAACTTATCTGGAGACAAAGGCAAATAATGAATACAAAGGGTTTAAAGAAACAGGAAAGAGCACATGATGTGAAATCAGTGTTACCTAAGTACCATGCAAGACACTGGGTCATGTTAACAAATCCTTATGTGCCGAAGGGGAAAACAAAGAAGTTTGTGTCACAGCATAACAGCCCCCACCAGTCAACAGAGATGATGTTGCTGGTTAACGTTAAATTGCAGCTCTCCACCTGCCCTTCGATAGTCACAGAAGCTGAATTATGCTGTTTAAGGGGATATGGGCAATTTGCCTAGTCTGATCGTAGATTCCATAGACTGGGGGAGAGAAACTGTGGATGAGGAGAAGAAAAAGGATAAAGCAAAGTGAAGGAAACAGGATAACATAGCGAATTATCAGTATATGCTAGGACCTCGAGCATGGATCTGGGACAGAAATAAGTAGCAGCAGCAACTGGTAGTCATTGCTTCATTAACACCAGCCACTTGTGTATTCCTTGTGGTTATCATAGTTATTTGTTTCTTTTTCAAGAGAAGAGTTGCTCAAATTCCAACCCTCCCAAGCTTCAGGATACGGTTTTAAACCAATCACAATAGCGTGGGAGTGTAATGAGTGAACATTCATGAAACCGAAGACTAAGTGTGCTCAAGGACCACAAGGAACAATTGTTTATAAGAGAGAGAACTGTAGTGTAATTAGTAGTGACAAGCCACATTATATAGATTCAGAGGAAGTAGACTGTGTAAATATGATACAGTTGGTAGACGGTTCAAAATTGTGTAAATGGAGTCATTGTGTAAATAGATGTAAAAGCAGAATGAGGAAACACATTCTTTGCTTAGAGGTTTGGAGTGTAGAGGATCGAATGATTAAAGCGATTAAGATGGATAAAGGAAGGACTTTTACTGTAATGAAGTTATTTACAATGTGCAGAAATCCTGGTAGCCAGAAATCATATATGTGTCACATTCTATTGCGCCGATCAATGGTATGATACCAATGTGTAATGGAGTCAGAGGAGCGGCGAGTTCAGCAACACAAAAGAGAATGCTGTGTAACCATCCAGCTCGCTGCACGCCTGGGTGTCAATATCGAGGGCAGTAATCAGGTCAGTTACGACAGCCAAGCAACACCAAAATATTCCACCGACCTACTGGGGAAGCATAATTGCAGACGTCAGTGGCAGAATGCAATATTTAAGGACCGGTAGTCAGCTGGTCAACATCGACCATCGTGAAGTGTAGGAACGCGGAGTGTGTGTCACTTACTGCAGACACCAGTTTGGAGTCATCACTGCCATCGCAATCATCGTAATAGTCATCATCGTAGTGCAGGTCATCACCTAGAAGGCGCCAGAGTGACGCCGCCGCCGTAACTATCGTCAGACGCCATCAACAGACAGGCACCTGTCATGGCAGTCAACGCTTGGGGTGCATTGTGGTAACTGTCGCCATTGTCCTGGGCCACTGCCACCACAAACGCTGTGACCTGTGCCTGAGACAGGGACCCTGGTCTGCCGACACCAGACAGCCGCCACTTGTGATACCCCAGAGCCACGATCAAAGGGAGGCCCGTGGTACATGGTTCTAGCTGTCGCAAGTATGATCCAGCTAGGCCGGAGCGCCACTGTCGAGGCAGCAGTTCCGAGTTAGGCCAGCGCAGCTACAGACCCAGCATAGGGCAGCCAGGTGAGTGGAAGCAAACCTCGTCCAGACAGCCTACAACCAATATATGGCAGATGAGTAATAAATGTTGTTATTTTATCATCATGAGCCATCCATGAAGACACCTGACCATCCTCTTCCTCACGCCTAGCAGGGAACCCATGTTCGATCCTGGCAATGGGCAGTGGAGTCCATGCCTGTTAACATGGCCTGTTTACACTGGTATCTGATGTTGTCATTCAGAATGCTGTATTCCACAAACATCTAATTTCTTGTGTCTAGATACCCCACTTGATTATCAGCTGATTGTCTTGAAAATTATGACAACATAAATTTCATGTGACATGTTCCATCATTCTTGATGTGAGTATTGTGAGCTGGAAGGAGTGGAATGAGCATTGAAAATTTTATTATGACACTTATGTTCACGATTTTTTAAGGTTTTATGAAAATTTATGTTGTTTTAGGAGTTTTATAAAATGATGATACTAATGATATTCAGGAAAGCTTTTAAAATGTTTTCTAAATTGTTATGGTAATGATATTAAGATGAGTACATTGCGAAGTTGTTGTGATCCTGAGGTAAAAGCAAATCTTACATTACAGTGAAAATTTGAATGAATTAGGATCATTTCTTTAAAAAAAAGCGAGTTCCTGTACTACAGCACTAAACAAAAACTATTATACTCTATCCCTTGGTTACAAGCAATTTACTTTTGATTTTGCTTCAAAGAAGTATTTTGTGGGTGTACCTTGTGCCTTTGTTATTACAAAGATTATTTTGTTCATCTACAGGGTGGTCCAAAAGTTCGGAAACACCCTCACAAAATCCAAATGGAGTAGCAAACAAGGAAACAGAGTCCCTACACACGAGGAACGGGAAGGGGGAAACTTTATAGGCTATGCCACCAACATGGCGGCCATCTTGAAAGCCGTCATCTTGGATTCAACTCCAAAATTTCAAATGGGAATATGGTCATGTGACATATCAGACAGATAGAGAATTTCACCAGAAAAACAATGCCGTTGTTATTTTAAACATAGCTTTATTCATTCTCAGGTTATAGCCAATTGCTTGCGGTAGCAGTGGGACGCTCGGCAGAGAAGTCATAAAATGGAGTCTGAAATGGTGCAAAGTGACTGTCCCATATCGGATATGTTACATGTGTTTAACTGTTAGGTATCATTTACTCATGCTAACTTTTTAATCATTGTTTCCTTATTTACAGGTTACAAAATGTGCTTAACACATGAAGAACGCATTGAAATCATCTTGATATCAGGAGAAAGAAACACACGGGTCACTGCTGAGGATTTCAACAGTCGTCACCCAACTAGACAGCCCATCACTCACAGCGTAGTTGCCAAGTTTTGGGCCAAATTCCGTGGAACAGGTTCTGTCCCAGATAAACCTAGGGCTGGAAGACAAAAGCCGCCACGGATGAAGCAACAACAGTGAGTGTGTTGGCATCATTTAGCAAGAGTCCGCAAGCGGAGTGCTCGTCGCCTGTCACAAGAATGTGGGGTTAGCCATACCTCCATACTGCGAATTTTATCGCAGCACAAGTGGCACCCATACAAAATTCAGCTGCTCCAACACCGGAACGAGGATGACCCAGACAGTCGGGCACAGTTCGCTGAATGGGTGACACAACAGCTGCAGATAAACCCCGTTTCCCCTATCAGGTGCTGTTCAGTGATGAAGCCAATTTCTTTATCGATGGTGAAGTGAACAAGCAGAATCACAGATACTGGTCCGACACAAATCCGCACTGGACTGATGCTCCCAATACGGTCGACTCACAAAAAGTGATGGTCTGGTGTCGTGTGTGGGTTACCAAAGTCGTTGGACCTTTTTTATTGATGGTATGTTAACAGCCAACGGTTATCTGAGGTTATTGGATGAAGAAGTGTTTCCCTCATTGTTAATGGAGGACGGAACATTTCCGGAATTCTTCCAGCATGATGGAGCCCCACCACATTATGGGCACAATGTGCGAGCATACGTGGATGTGCAGTTCCCTCAAAAGTGGATTGGTCGTAGGGGTGCTGTGGAGTGGCCACCACGTTCACCAGATTTGACTCCTTTGGAGTTTTATCTTTGGGGTCATGTCAAAGCACTGGTTTATTCTGTGACAATACGGGATATGCATCATCTAAAGCAGTGCATTGTTGATGCGTGAGGTCAAATTCAGACAGATGTATTGGTCAAAGTTCATCAGGACTCGGATCGGAGGATAGCATTAACAATCCAACATAATGGACAACATATCGAGCCATTCCTATGAGTGTTGGTGGTCTCTCGGGACTGTGTAACATCGGTGTAATGTCTCTTCAGCACATAACACACATGCTGCCGAGCGTCCCACCGCTGCCACATGTAACTGGCTATAACCCGATAATGAATAAAGCTATGATTAAAATAACAACGACATCGTTTTTCTGGTGAAATTCTCTATCTGTTTGATATGTCACATGACCACATTCCCAATTGAAATTTTGGAGTTGAATCCAAGATGGTGGCTTTCAAGATGGCCGCCATGTTGGTGGCATAGCCTATAAAGTTTCCCCCTTCCCGTTCCTCATGTGTAGGGACTCTGTTTCCTTATTTGCTACTCCATTTCAATTTCATGAGGGCGTGTCCAGACTTTTGGACCACCCTGTATTTATGTTGTTATTCCATCTGTCATGGAGTACACATGAGTATACTGTGTTTTGTTGCGCCATAGTTCCATCTTTCATAGCAAACAGCTCCTGCAACCAAAGCAGTCAAATGATGTCACAGGTGGGTGTCTCAGGACCTCTCAAACACAAAGCATACTGAGGCAAGAATAATTATTCAGTAAGCTGACGCTGTAGATGACACCTCCCAGAGCCTCTGAAAAAAGGAATCGCTAAATGTTATGGCACAAGCAGGGCTTCTGTAGGTGCCGAGATGATGGGAAAGCTGGGACAAATGATCTCATGTCTGTCCAACAGATTTTCCTGGCACATCCAGCCTATTATATTGTAGTGGCCAGGAGCATTGTGGTTTCAAAAACTCTGCTTGGTCAGGCTTGCTATTATACAAGTGTAACTCAAACAGACATTATGCGGTCATCACTAGCTGCTAGCTATGAGGAAAGGTACATACCACTCTTCAAATAGGGATGAATCAGTAAGCTACCATCACTGGACTCTGTCTACAATAGCCACATGTCTCTGCTCCTGCTAAGTCTGGATGCTGTCCACATGGTACTTCTCCACTGGTGTGACACCCACTTGGTATTTGCTAACAGACGTTAGTCGTCTTCCTAGCGGCATAGGGGTTTGAGACTCGTCCTTCTAGCTGTCCAGTCGTCACAGCCTCAGCAGGAAGACAATGTCACTGTTCATCATCCTGAGCAGGGACACAACACTGCTGTCATCCATGCTGGGTGCTGTGGTTTGACTCCACCTGCCCCAGTATCCTTCAAATTGAGCAGCATAAACAGACCAGCTGTTGTGACTGAATTTTCTGTCCACCACTGGCTGCTGCACAGCAGCTGGCGCTAGCACTTCTGCTATTGTGCTGACCGCACTATTCCATTTGATGTCATCATTGCCCAAGGGAATATGCAATGCACTGTCTGTTCTATGCGCCACTGATGACACCAGAAGGCCTCTGCAGACTGAAGTAAGCATACATCACGAAGGATGGTTGCCATCTCCCCTGCACCACCTCCACTGCAGTAGCTTGATAGGAAATAGAGGGACTATTCGTCCAGTACAGTTTCCATGATGAACTATCACGACAACCTCCACCATCCCACTGAAACCAGGCCCAGGGTAGTGAATTGCAGACATTGTGACCTGTCACGACTAGCCACATACCCACCATGGCGGTCATGCAGCCCAGATGCTACAGTTTCAACTTATAAATCTACCGGGTGATCCAAAAGTCAGTATAAATTTGAAAACTGAATAAATCACGGAATAATGCAGATAGAGAGGTACAAATTGACACACATGCTTGGAATGACATGGGGTTTTATTAGAACCAAAAAAATACAAAAGTTCAAAAAATGTCCGACAGATGGCGCTTCATCTGATCAGAATAGCAATAATTAGCATAACAAAGTAAGACAAAGCAAAGAGGATGTTCTTTACAGGAAATGCTTAATATGTCCACCATCATTCCTCAACAATAGCTGTAGTCGAGGAATAATGTTGTGAACAGCACTGTAAAGCATATCCAGAGTTATGGTGAGGCATTGGCGTCGGATGTTGTCTTTCAGCATCCCTAGAGATGTCGGTCGATCACGATACACTTGCGACTTCAGGTAACCCCAAAGCAAATAATCGCACGGACTGAGGTCTGGGGACCTGGGAGGCCAAGCATGACGGAAGTGGCAGCTGAGCACACGATCATCACCAAACGACGCGCGCAAGAGATCTTTCACGCTTCTAGCGATATGGGGTGGAGCACCATCCTGCATAAACATCGTACGTTCCAGCAGGTGTTTCTCAGCCAGGCTGAGGATGATGCGTTCTGTAACATATTGGCGTACCTCTACGTGTCACAGTAGCAGTTACAAAACCAGAATCACGCATTTCCTCGAAGAAAAAAGACCGGATAACGGTAGATGTGGTAAATCCAACCCATTCCGTGACTTCCTCGTCGTGCAATGGAGTTTCCACGACAGTTCTAGGATTTTCCGTAGCCCAAATTCTGCAGTTGTGGGAGTTGACAGACCCTTGGAGGGTGAAATGCGCTTCGTCCGTCCACAACACGTTACTCAACCAATCGTCATCTTCCGCCATCTTTTGAAACGCCCACACAGCAAATGCCCTCCGCTTCACTAAATCACCAGGTAACAGTTCATGATGCCGATGGATTTTGTACGGATAACATCGGAGGGTACGCCTAAGTGCCAACCAAACAGTAGTATACGGAATGCCGGTGCGACTTGCGACTGCACGACCGCTGATTTCCCCGTGCATAGACGAACCCGCTACAGTCTCCATTTCTTCCTGAACTGTCTCAGCAGCATTACGCCCTGTGCTCGGTCGGCCACTACGGGTCAATTGCCTAAACAACCCGTGGCTTCGAACTTCGAAATCATTCTCGCCATAGCTGCATTTGTCAACGGACCTTTACCCGTTCGAATCCCCTTCCTATGGCGATAGGATCGTAACGCTGAACTACCACATTCCCCATTGTGCTAATACAGCTTCACTAAAAGCGCCTTTTCAGGTAACGTCAACATGCTGCGACTGCTGGCGCATCTGATTCTCTCTCTCATTACAGCTCCTTTTATACACTATTGTCATGCGCAGTCACTGACGTTTTGCTGTCCAGCGTCATCTGTCGAACATTTTGTGAATTTATTTTTCTAATAAAACCCCATGTCATCCCAAGCATGTGTGTCAATTTTTACCTGTCTATCTACATTATTCCGTGGTTTATTAAGTTTTCAAATTTATACTGACTTTTTGATCACCCGGTGTTTGTGTGGTGTCTGTTCTGTCAGACACGGACAGCAGGATAGACAGCACTCAGATGTATACTTTTCTGTAAAAGCACGACGGCTCCTTGATTTTTGTGTCAGTGTAGATGCAGTAATATCGTCCACATTCCTATGGAAATCAGTAATTTATGAGTAGATGGTTAATGGAAGAGTGACACTGTGTTGCAGCGTGCGATAAGTCATAAATCTGAGGCAGTCAGCGACTGTGTCCGGATGGCACCACTCATATAAAGGAGTAAATCTGGGTTCGAGTCCCAGTCCAGCACAAATTTTCAACATTTCCCATTGCATTACCACAATACCCTGTGCATCTGAAAGTCAGTAATTCCCACCAACCACTTACCTCTCTTTCCCCGTTCTCTATTTCATATAAAAGTTTCAGGTTATTTAAGTAACAACTGAAATACTTGTGCATGCACTTAGAAATCATTATTTTTTTTTAGGTTACTCTTGCTGAAGTGTTTTACACATGCAGCCTTTGAACTCTAAAGCGCAAATACTACTTTCTTTATTTAGTTGCCTCGATATTGCATTTCTTGTGGAAAATAATCCATTAGTTTATTCTGTTTCAAGATTTTTTAAGAAGTTAACCGATTTTCAGATTTTCAGAATTTGTCTAACGCATCACATATCGAATATAACTCTTGCGCTGGGTTTGGCTGTTTGTTAGTAAGTATTTTACCTTTGTGTAAATTGCAAGGTGGCACATACCAGAGGTAGTCTTCTTTTTCTGCTTTCTATCCTTCTCTTTATAATTCTTGTATACTATTTTCTGGATCTCTGTATTGTCAGACTTTTGGTTATGACAAAAACTGTCAAATTTGTAATACTTTATGTACGAAGAATTCTTTGGGAGTGTAAAAGATGTAAGATGTATCAAATTCATCTTACAAATTATTCCTTTTTGATGTCTGCTATTTATGAGGGATAATTTTAGAGGGATGGGAATTAGTTTTCATAATTTTGCCGGTCAGAAGAATTTCGACGTTTATCTGCAGGGCTACCATCCCATTTTCCATTCGTTGTTTCACTTTTTTGCCAAGTATCGGAGGTGGAGTTGACATTTCCGAACAGTTATTTTATTTGATTAGTACGTAGACTACCAGTACCTCAAGATAAACAAGCAACTCTTTGTGAACGCAATTCTGCTTCCTGTTCTTATTATTAAACATATAGCACATAGTTTCATTTTTTTTAATTCACCCGAATATTTACTGGTACCTCCAGTGGTTCTTTGTAACATTCACGCCAGTGTCATGCCGGCCGTTGTGGCGGAGCGGTTCTAGGCGCTTCAGTCCGGAACCACGCTACTGCTGTGGTCGTAGGTTCGAATCTTGCCTCGGGCATGGCTGTGTATGATGTCCTTTGGTTAGTTAGCTTTAAGTAGTTCTAAGTCTAGGGGACTAATGACCTCAGATGTTAAGTCCCATAGTGCTCAGAGCCATTTCAAACGCCAGTGTCATCTCTGTTCCTGTGCTCAGCGAAATCACGTGGGTTCTTGCACTGGTGGCTTTGCGTAAGTGGTTCAATTTTACCTGACAACCAAATTGATCTTTTCTCTAGCACATCTTAGCACTTTACTGCATCACAACATTTGTCTTTCCGATGTGTCTCCACTGCGTTTTAGTTTATGTAACAAATATCGAAAATATGATGTTACAATGGCTGTGTTGTTCAGAAATACGATATAAAATTTCTCTGGACATGTCTGTAGGAACAGGCACTCAAGCGACTAAAGCCGTTATGAAATACATGAAATCCATTCACAGTTACAAACCGTCAGCTGTATACCCGAATGACAACAGGAAAGATTTTTACCAGACCACAGCTCGAACCAGGATTTCCTGCTTATCGCAAGCAGTCGCCTAACAATTAGGCTATGCAAGCACGAGTCATGGTCAGACCCAAACTCCCGTATGTCGTCAACCATGTGCCTACAATCTGCACTCGTATATCCATTTTGTATATTCCCATACAGGAGAGACTTTTTTAATTTAAAGTCGCTTGCCCAGTTTCGGCCTGTGTCGTTTACAACTACAATAGGAAGTGCAGGCTTGTGGCCATCGCCTTCTTGAATCTCCAGCTCGCTGTGATTATGCGCAGAAATTATGACAGAATGTGCCTCGTTTGCGTCACATTCCACTGCATCATCGTTTGGCACAAATCTCTACTGTAATTGGAATTTTGCACTCATGTAACTTATTTCTGTGCTGTAGGAAACCTGATTTTTTCTGTTTTCGTTATTGGAATTTCAAGTTCATTTTTATTTCAAAGAATTTCGGGATTAATATCCCGTAGGCCTTCGATGTCAAGAAGTGTGTAAATATGAAACAAAACATGAAACACCTATGCAATTCTCTAAGGTCAGTTATGGATACAGAATAACGTAACAATTTAGTTTTCTTTTCTTCTTTTTTTATAATACATGACAAGCGAATGATAATGGTTTATTCTATGACTACTACTGTAGTTGTCTATTAGGTCTACAACTTTGCTTCCGCCCTTTTGCAATAGACGGCAGTAGTGGAAAGTAGTGGTGCAAGTCGTACGTCGTTAAGTGTCATACAGCAAGCTTAGGCATTAGAGTACATAAGGCCATCAAAATATTAGTCGATTTTTGATTGCATCATAGAGCTACTCTCGACTCAATGTATCAGCTGACGAGCCCAATATTCGTCACCTGCGGGAGGTTTTAATTTTCTGCTTTGATATGAAGAAATCTGCGGCTGAGGTTCATAAAAAGCTGGGTAAGACCTATGATGAGGCGCCTGTTAGTGGCAGAACTTCACAGAAAATGGTTTCCATGCTTCACGATTGGTGATTCTGACGTCGAAGACCGGCATGGTTGTGAAAGAGAGAAAGCCTTCGATGCTACTGCAACCGACGGGAACAATCACAGGAGATCGTCATCGAAAGCAATAGATGTGTCTGAGCCGAGACCTGAAAGACAAACGGCCACACTACAGCGACAGGCATGAAAAAATGAGTTTACAGCAGGACAGTGCGCGACCCCATGTCGAAAATCCCGTCAAAACATTCCTGGAAACGTTGAAATGGGAGGTTCTACCCCACCCACTGTATTCTCCAGATATTCCTCCCTCCGAATGCCAACTTTCTCGATCTATGAGACACGACCTAGCTGAGTAGCACTTACAGTCATATGAACATGTGCAAACTTGGATTGATTCATGGCTCCCCTCAAAGAATCCCCAGTTTGCCCACTGTGGGATTCGTATGCTGCCCTAAAACTGGGAGAAAGCAATTGCCAGCGATGGCCAATACTTCGACTCGTAAATTTTTTGTAAGTTTTTCTCAATAAAGTCTCGAACTTCGAGAAAAAACGGCAGATGCAAAGTTGTAGACTGAGTGTTTGTTGTATATTTTATTGGGTTACATTATTTTTTACTTATGTACCTAAATGTGACTATGTGATATATGATGGTCAAGATGTTTGATAAATATGTTTACTGGTTTTTCATACTTGTTTACATTTATCATCAGATTGTCTTTGTCATAATTGCTTTGTTAAGTTGTGCTTGCTATAGTTTCATTTGAGTATTAGGTTTTACCGTAAGAAGGTTTGATAAACTGTTCACAACCAGGTTCAGCTTTTCTTTGTGCTACCACTGGACTGGAATATTTCTCTTTTTTGTTTCCTGGGGTTTAATTATATAATGGTTATGTAGTTGCAGCTATTAAGGTCAAGAAGTTTGGCGAGACATACTTGTATATACTTCTTTCTCATTTTCTGTGAACTCTCAGTGAGAATTTATATTTTCATGTTAATGTGTCATGCAGTAAACACCGGATAAAAAAAAATCTTAAAATTCCATCAATTTTCAAAAGTATTATACCTTCTGGACAGCGTAAAGTATTCTCTTCACGCTATTTTCCCCGACAGTTTTATGTCTGTTGTGTGGGTCCCTAATTAGTTTTGATTAATGTTAATTTCCACTCTTGAAATAGAAATTGCTTAATACGCTTATTCATTGGTATTGACATTTGTCTTATTATTACGAATCTGATTATGATCATGTGAGTGTTTTAGATATTGTACAGCTCACTTTAGAAATCAATTTAGAATATCATATCACCTAAGCCAGAAACTGTAAAGGCCAGCAAAGCATTTTGTTATGCACATATGTTTTTATATTTCTGTTGTTGCAAAGTGAAGTGAACTGAGTCTGACCAAACTCAGTTACACTTTAAATATAATTTATTTAAAGGATCCATTCACCTATGTCCCATATATCTTTTCGAAAGTGTGAATAATGAACAACTCTAGATGTCACTCGAAACACTGGTCCCTTTAAGTTAATAATTTTTATCTTCTCGTTTCTCATTAATTTTCACCTTCTGTGCCTAGTTTTTGTATTGGGGCATATGCCGCTACATGAGTGCTGTTTTGATGTATCAAAACTCAAGGGCAGCACCGAGACCTTGCAAAGTTACAGCATAGGCCAGTATTTATTCAATAACTACACAGAATGGGTAGGGACAACGGCTCCCATACCTATCTGGACATACATGTGAGTTCTTCTTTTGTAATTTGATTCAGCTAAAGAGAAAGATGTCTTACGCCAGGTGTTTTCAGATTAGCTAGTACCACAGGCCACAAACTCCTCACTGTGACTATGTAAGCATCGCATCAATGGAAGAAAAATTCTATGTCATTTGTTTCACAAAGATTCATTTTATTTATGTTTTATGCTCTTCTTGTTTTAAAACATGTTTAGTGGGCTAATGACTTAAAGTGAAGAATTTCACTGACGCAAAGCATGTACTGTAGAATGCCCAACCCACTGACGACTAAACAATGCTGTTCCCCACAGTCCAACGTGCAGCTCTTGTTACTGGAACTGCTCTGCTGTGGAAGTGTGCCACTTCACAAATAATTTTCAGTAAAATAAGTTATTATTTCGAATATGGATCCCTCTGCCGCAGTTCTATCTAGAGTGGCGTGACTCAAAAGTTGTTTAAGGGAAGAGCCACTCCTTTCCAGGCAAGAGTGAAAGGTAGGTAAAAAAGTTTACTATAGTGAACAGTGAGTGGTGTGCCGCCATCATATCAACTGCGCGAGCTGCGGTTTGTCCATCACTGGTTTAGGCCATCTGCAACAGCCGCTATCGTGTTTTGTCTCTGCTACGGAGCAGAAAACACAACCTTGATGTTCTTGAGATGGGGAACTCCACCTTATGGAGTGTGCCAATGTAACCTATATTAGGGCTATAATCCCAGACTTTAGTGATAACTCTCAACTGCCTATGAGACAGAACTCTTTGACTGTAATTATGTCTCAGTGGACCTCGACACAAACATTAGTTCTATTCTAGCCTCAAGGCACTTGGCATGGTTTACATTTCAGAAACTCGTATAGTCCCGCGAACACAGGTGACAGGATTTTATGCTGAGGTTTTATGAGTTTTTCTTAAGGATATAATGTTTCATTGTTGGTATCACATTCCTGAAGCCTCCTACTGTGGCGCCTCTTCCACAATTGATACTTATTTGTTCTCAAGAAGTTATTACTTTAGATGGAGCTTTAATTGTGTCAGAAGAGAAAACGGTTACTGGCAGCAATCTAAAAAGCTAATGAGTGTTTAACAATTTGAATTATAGCAATATCTGTTGAAAATCATTTGATCAGACGCTACAAAAAGAAGCTTAACTTAAAGAATCGCTGCAGTGGGATATTCATGTACCCTGATCACATATTTTTACATGAAACGACTCCATCAGAAAGCTCTCTCATATTCCATGAACTGTAGCCAAAGACATAAAATTACATAGATGTGCAATTTCACTGCTATAACTTGCAGAAATTTATACGAATTATAAATGAGTGACCTATGTAAGTAGCCTATGTTGTGCACAGTATTATCTTACCCCTTACACATGAAACACGATCAGTTAATTAAATAAATAATTTAACCTCGTTAAATGGGCAACTAACTCATAAACATCAATTACAGGAGAATTTTAATAACAGGAACAACATTTATACACAAAACGTAAATGAGTAACATGCATCAGAAATTATTTTTACACTTTTATATTTTAACGAGGAGCCGTTTTTTATATTTAAATGGCACTTGTATCATATTCCAGCATACTTAGTTCAATCAAGTTTCTTAGTTCAATCAAGTAATTCCAAACGAAGCGAACTGCAGTTATGCAAAGGACACAATGTACGAGTTTAAGTCAAATTATCCAAATCTTCCTAAAAATTAACTTTGGCAGGAGTCATATGCATTCCTTGAAAGCATACTTACAGTTGGTACTACTGCAGTAACATGCAACTCACTTGATCTTTATGGCAACAGAAGTGAGCTGGCAGTGGCAGCGTAAAAATATCCCCTCCATTAGCAATATGCACAAACGAACAACAAGGAGCAGTGATACGGTTACTTGGTCATAAGGAGTGAAAGGGCCTGAAATTCATGGTAGACTATTAGCACAGTACAGGGACAGTAAATTGCTGTGATGAAGTGCTTTCAGGTGGATCGATGATTCAAATGTGGCTGCAAAAAACCAACTCACTAACAGGAAGCAGGGCGCCTGTCAATATCCACAAGGGCCGACAAAATGGAGCAAGCTCAATTGACGGTTTTGACGAATAGGCAGATTACTATCGATGGCATAATGTTTACATTGAACGTCGGACATGGTTCTGCCAATACCATCATCCATGATGAACTTGGCCTATGATAAAGTTCGTTTGTCATGGACGCCATGACAGCTCACTGAAGAACACAAATTTAGGTGTCTTGAGGTCAACCAATATTTACTTGACCATTATAACAGAGAAGGCGAGCCATTTTTGGAAATAATAGTGACGCGTGATGAAACGTGGGCTCATCACTATGAGCCAGAATCAAAACGCCAGAACATGGAGTGGAAGTACCTAGAATCACCAGTTACGAAAAAATTCTAGTCTGCAACATCAGCAGGAAAGTTTATGCAAATATTCCTTTACATGGGATGCAAAAAACAAAATCTATTACTGTGCATTGCTGACTAACAAACCTAAACCAGCAATTCGCAATAAAGGATGAGGTCTTTTGTCATGGTATGTTTTACTGTTACGCAGTAACGCCCATCCTCACATGGCTCGCCTCACTCTTGACACAATCCAGAAATTATGTTTCGAGCCGCTGGAACATCCACCTAACAATCAAGATAATTCTCCATCAGACTTTTATTCGTTTGGCCGCTGAAAGAATCTTTGCGAGGTCACCGATTTTGCTCATCACAGAGGTGCCAGAAGTGGTGCATCAGTGACTTCACAACCAACCGCAAACCAGTGGCTTCTCAACCATTGCAAACCTTTTCAGCAGACATACACCAGCTTGTGGACGGCTGGGCCAAGCGCATTTCAAAGAAAGAAAACTATATTGAAAAATAATGTGTAAATCAAATTCTATTTTTCAAGTAAATGGAGTGTCTCATTAAAAGTCCGAATAATTTTTGACTTACCCTCATGAAACTGTACCCTCGTCATTTATATTTCAATCTGGACTCCAGTGAGCAACGATGTTGGTCTAACCATGTATTGACTCATGCTTTAAAATTAAACAGGACCATTCAGACAGAACTGCCAGTCGCTCTGAACTCATTTATGGAACAGATACGTCAGCTATTATCGTCTGCTGAAAAATTTTTGCTAGTACTTCTAGGTTGGTTACATGACAGAAACGTTGGCTTTGCTACAACGGTGTGTGTGTGTGTGTGTGTGTTTTTATGAAATTACCAAGTATGAAATTAATGGTGTTTTTTTTTAATTAATAGCTTGACATTCAGTTACTGTATAATTTCCACACAGTGAGTATGTACTTCCTGTAGCGTATAGACTGTATCCGGTAAAAAATACGTCAGAGCTGCAACAGAGACAGCCGCAGGTGGGCGAGAGCGTTATGCACTGCAAAGCAGAACTCGGCCAAGTGGCGTTGTGAAGCAGAGCCATCTGGGCGCGGTATAGCAACCGTCCGTTGTCAAAATACACATGACCCCTTAGCAAGTAATAACCCAGTGTTAATAATGAGCATCAAAACGGATACAGGGATCAGTGAACACAGTTGTCGTAGCGAGATTAAATATTGTAACCCCCAAATCCTCCAAAACTAAACGAAAATATACCTATTCAGAAAAGCAGATAAAAATTCACTTGACGCCTTCCTGAGAGACAATCTCCACTCCTGACAAATTAATAATGATAAGTGTAGACCAGATGTGACTTGAATTCAGAGAAATAGTAGCGGCAGAAATTGAGAGGTTTATGCCAAATAAATTAACAATCGTTGGAGCTGATCCTCCTTGGTACACAAAATGGGTTAAAACACTGTTGCAGAAACAACGAAACAAACATACCATATTTAAACGGACGCTAAATCCACAAGATTTGCGATGTTTTACAGAAGCTCGAAATTTTGCGCGGACTTCAATGCGAGATGCTTATAACAGTCTCCACAACGAAACTTTGGATTTTCTGCCAGGTGCCAGTTTTCGAGACAAAGAGATTCTAGTCATATGCGAAGTATGTTACGGCAAGAAACAATCAATACCTTCTCTGCACGATAGCAATGGAGATACTATCGAAGACAGTGTTGCAAAAACAGCGTTACTAAACACAGCCTTCCGAAAGGCCTTCACAAAAGAAGACGAAGTAAATATTCCAGAATTCAAATCAAGAACAGCTGCCAAAATGTGTAATGTAGAAGTAAATATCCTCGGAATAGTGAAGCAACTTAAATCACTTAATAAATACTAATCTTCTGGTCCCGATTGTATACCAATAAGGTTCCTTTCAGAGTATTCTGATGCATTAGTTCCATACTTAACAGTCATATACAACCATTTTCTCTACGGAAGTTTCGAAGATTCGTAACCAAAGACTGTAAAGTTGCACAGGTCACAGCAATATTTAAGAAATGTAGTAAGAGTAATCCACTAAATTACACGCCCATATCATTAACAGCGATATTCAGTAGGATTCTGGAACATACGATACCTGAATGGTGCGAAAATTGGCAGTTAACCCTAAATAACGAAACGTGTGGAGTCATCCACATTAGTGCTAAAAGGAATTCGTTAAACTTCGGTTACACGATAAATCATTAAAATCTAAAGGCCGTAAATTCTACTAAATACCTAGGAATTACAATTATGAACAACGTAAATTGGAAGGAATACATAGAAAATGTTGTGGGGAAGGCGAACCAAAGGCTGCTCTTTATTGGCAGGACACTTAGAAAATGTAACAGATCTACTAAGGAGACTGCCTACACTACGCTTGTCTGCCCTCTCTTAGAATACTGCTTCGCGGCGTGGAATCCTTATCAGATAGGACTGACAGATTACATCGAAAAAGGTCAAAGAAGGGCAGCACGTTTTGTATTATCTCGAAATATGGGAGAGAGTGTCACTGAAATGATACAGGATTTGGCCTGGACACTATTACAGAAAGGCGTTTTTCGTTGCGACGGAATCTTCTCACGAAATTCCAATCATCAACTTCTTCCTCTGAATACGAAAATATTTTGTTGACACCGACCTACACAGGGAGAAACGATCACCACGATAAAATAAGGGAAATCAGAGCTCGTACGGAAAAATATAGGTGTTAGTTCTTTCCAAGGGCTATACGAGATTGGAATAATAGAATACTGTGTAGGTGGTTCGATGAACCCTCTGTCAGGCACTTAAATGTCATTTACAGAGTATCCATGTACCTGTAGATGTAGATGTCGACTTTTCAGTACATGGCGGAGGTTTGGAGGCCTTTCCTCACTTGCAACTACAGAAGAGTCTAGAGTACGTGCCTTAAGCATTTAAGTTCTCAGCCATTACTTTCACGCACTAAATGATTATCTCCACGGGAGACAGTTTTAAGGGACTTTAAATACTAGTGTCAGAACACTGTTGTCACCTTCTCAGAACAATGTATGAACCTGCAATCTTTGGTATAGTGATTCAAAAAATATTTTATTTTGGTCATGGAGAAGAAGTTTGATGGTCATGCATTTTGTAAAGTAGACATTATTGCAAGTAGAGTTTAATTGCTGCTTTTTCCCGTAAGACATGAAGGATGTCCAGGCCTTTGTGGGAGACTTTCGAAATTTGGCTCAGATGGAAGTTTGGTCTGACAAGGAATTATTGAGTGTTGCAAAATTGAGACTAACAGGGGAAGCATAAACTTATGTAGGGTATACTTAAGAGAGCCTCAACATTCGTAGGATTTAAAGAAGGGTCAATTCAAAGACATACGGGATGAAACAGTTCCAGGCACTATAGGGAACAATTAGGGCTGATAACTAAGAAGAATATGGAAACCGTGGAACAATTTGTATATGGGCTAAGGAAAATTAATGGATGTACCTATGAATTGGGATAGAATGCTGCACTTAATGAAATTATTTTCCAAGAAACTAAGCCCAGAGTGCTCGACGCTTTTTTTAAGAAAGTTACAATCAGAAATATGAAGACATGTATGGGCTGGGGTCAAACGGATTTGCACACAGCAGTTCAGCTAGCTACAGAAAGTGAAGAGAGCGATTTGTTGATTGGAATGTTCAGGAAACAGACAGTGCTGGCAGCTAATATAAAATGTTTCAGGTGTGGGCAATTGGGGCATGTAAGGAGGCAATGTCGCCAGCCTCCAGATGATGTGGATAAAGTAAGAGAAAGTAATAGTTTTAGAAGCAGAGGACCAGGCAGGAATAGCCCAAGGCCACCTACGATACATCCCAGTAAGGTTGGATGCTACGAAATCGTATGCAGAGGGGTAATAGTAGGAAAGACAGGTCGCAGGATATTGTTGGACACAGAGACGCAAGTAGTGATCTGGTGAAATGTAAGCAACACAGTACAGACTGAGTGGAAAGGGGGGAGAAGTGACAGTATTAGAATCGGTGGACACAGACTTCTGCCTGGATACAGTACAGTTAAACAATGTGTAGAGATTGTGCTACACATGAGTGAGGGCTACGACAGGATTCTGGCATTTGATTTCTTATATCAGTATTGTGCCAGCTACATAGGGTGGAACTTGATCCAAACATTTTTAGTTAGGAGAAGCCATTGTCAGCGTAGGGATGTCGCGACGGAATTCTGTCATCAAAGACAAACCGACTAAACCACAAACGACCACACTAAAGCTTGATTCAGACGATTGTTTACCTAAGGATACTGCGAAACCGCTTTGGGTGAGTACTGAATCTAGCTTGCCGGTAGGACTTTTGTGTGTGGTGGAACCGTTAGAAAAATGAGGTATTAGGTCAGGTGTGTTCCTTAGTTAAAAGAGGTATTGTATGCATTCAAGAAATAAGGCACGAAGAGAAGTATTTGTTTCTATAGATAATTTTAGCGCAGAGGACATAGGATTAACAAAGGGGTTGCTAATCGCTAGTATGGAGCAAGAAGAATGGGATACGTGGGGTGTCTTCCAAGCGGTACACCACTCAAACTACATTATGAGAAAAAGTTAAGCACCTAGAGAGCAGCTATGCAGAATGAATGGAAAAATTTCTTTTGGAATTTAAAGATTTATTTTTTTCCAAAAGAATCATTAGCACTTACGCATATTACACACCACTGCATGCCAGTAGGAAATAAATCACGATTCTAGCGCAAGTCATTCAGAATACCTAGGTACTTGCAGCCAATTTTGGAGGAATTTATCGATCAACAGCTGAAAGATGGAATAATTGAAGAAAGTAATTGTCCATGGGATCAGGAACGGTCGTCATGCCAAAAAAGTCATTGAATGGGCCGCAGAAATACAGGTTCACCTTTGATTACAGACACCTAAATGCGAAAACTATAATGGACGTCTACCCTTTACCAAATATTACAGAAATCATGGATCACTTAGCGTAATGCAAATTTTTTCAACAATGTATTCGAAGGCTGATTTTCACCAGATAGAGGCTTCACGCCAGGATCGACATAAATGAGCTTATGCAGCATAGTGTGGACAGTACCAATTCAGAAGAACACCATACGGATTAAAAAATTCACCTGCAACATTTCAGAGATTGTTGGACCGAATACTCAGAGGTTTGAAACCATGGCAGTTGTTAGTGTATCTTGATGACACAATCGTCTATGGGAGTCATATGGGACAGCATATGCAGCAATTAAAGGAAGTTTTCCTAAGGTTAAATGCAGCATACTTAACACTGAGTACAGTAAAATGCAATTTTACTGCAATTGATTGAACAGCTAGCATACTTAGGTCACATCATAAGTAAAAATGATTTTACGGCATATCCTACATTAATTAGAGCTGTATGTGAATTTCCTGTACCAGAATCTGTAAAGGAGCTGTAATCGTTCTTGGCATTAGCGAACTGTTACCAGTGGTTCAAAAAAGGATTTGTGGATACTACCATACCATTGACACCGGTCAATTGTTAAAAACAGGTACTAAATTTTTGTGTTCAGAAGAGTTCCAGCGTGCTTTGGAGGAGTGAAAAGAAGCTTTAACATCGAATCCGATATTGAAATTTCCGGATTTTAAAAGAGAATTTCTTTTATAATGTGATGCACGAAACCATACACTAGACTGTGTATTGTCACAAGAGGTAGAATTCGTTTAGAGATTACGTTACATTAGATTAGATTGGTACTTGTTCCATAGATCATGAATACGACACTTCGTAATGATGTGGAATGTATCAGGTTAATATGAGGTGTCTATCCGAGGTGTTACATTACACAAAATATTACATGACACTTAATTTTTTTTTGAAGGGGGTGGGGAAATTACTCACTTAGTATATCCAAAAATTCATCTAATGAGTAGAAGGAGTTGTCATTCAGAAATTCTTTTCATTTCCTTTTAAATGCTATATGGCTATCTGTCAGACTTTTGATGCTATTAGGTAAGTGACCAAAGACTTTTGTGTCAGCATAATTTACCCCCTTCTGAGCCAAAAATAGATTTAACCTTGAGTAGTGAAGATCATTCATTCTCCTAGTTTTGTACTCATGTATGCTGCTATTAATTTTGAATTCGTTCACATTGTTAATAACAAATTTCATTAGTGAAATATATATATATATATATATATAAAAATTAATAGAGGGAAACATTCCACGTGGGATAAATATATCTAAAACAGAGATGATGTGACTTACCAAACAAAAGCGCTGGCACGTCGATAGACACACAAACAAACACAAACATACACACAAAATTCAAGCTTTCGCAACAAACTGTTGCCTCATCAGGAAAGAGGGAAGGAGAGGGAAAGACGAAAGGATGTGGGTTTTAAGGGAGAGGGTAAGGAGTCATTCCAATCCCAGGAGCGGAAAGACTTACCTTAGGGGGAAAAAAGGACGGGTATACACTCGCACACACACACATATCCATCCACACATATACAGACACAAGCAGACATATTTAAAGTCTTTAAAGTCTTTAAATATGTCTGCTTGTGTCTGTATATGTGTGGATGGATATGTGTGTGTGTGCGAGTGTATACCCGTCCTTTTTTCCCCCTAAGGTAAGTCTTTCCGCTCCTGGGATTGGAATGACTCCTTACCCTCTCCCTTAAAACCCACATGCTTTCGTCTTTCCCTCTCCTTCCCTCTTTCCTGATGAGGCAACAGTTTGTTGCGAAAGCTTGAATTTTGTGTGTATGTTTGTGTTTGTTTGTGTGTCTATCGACGTGTCAGCGCTTTTGTTTGGTAAGTCAGATATATATATATATATATATATATATATATATATATATATATATATATATATATATATATATATATAGTGTAAAAGACCTATATGACACAAATAGCAAACCAGAAACTCTGGAACTTGAATCACACAACAGTGTAAGTGATGAAGAGAAAGGACCGACCATCATAATGGAAGAAGTATAGTCTACCATTGCTGCAATGAAAAATGGCAAAGCAGTAGGTACAGATACAATACCGGGAGAAATACTAAAATGCTTGAACCACAATGGAATAAGAGAAATATTGAGGTTATGTAGTAAAATATATGACAGTGGTGAATGGCCTGAGGACTTTTTGACAACAGTAATGATTCCATTACCGAAAAAACAAGGAACCAAGAAATGCAGCGAGCACAGAACAATCAGCCTCATTTCACATGCAGCCAAAGTGATGTTAAGAATGATTAATAAAAGACTTGAAAAAGTAATAGAAGAGAATCTCGGCGAGGAGCAGTTTGGCTTTAGACGGAATACAGGCACCAGAGATGCAATAGGGCTCCTATGAATCTTGGGAGAAAGGTTTATTGAAAAAGGGAAAAAGGAAGAGACCTATATATGTGCTTCATCGATTTAGAAAAGGCATTTGACAATGTGGTTTGGGACAAACTGGCGACTATTATGAGGGAAAAGAGAGTAGACTGGAAAACCAGAAGATTTATAAACTCATTATACCTTAATCAAAAAGTTTCAGTTAAAGTGAGAGGAGAAAGTACAAACTGGATCAGACTAGGGAAAGGAGTAAGACAAGGATGCTGTTTATCACCTACTCTTTTCAACCTGTACTTGGAAAATATGATTGACCAATGCTCATTAGAAGACGAAGGAGTAGAAATTGGAGGAAGAAGAGTAGGATGCTTGAGATTTGTTGATGACATGGTCCTTCTAGCCACAGGGGAAAAAGAATTACAGGATTTGGTGGACACCATTGCAACTAACGGAAAAAAATATGGAATTAAAATTAACACAAATAAAACAAAAGTATTGGCAATAGGAGAAAATAAGGAAATAAAAATTGTGCTGAATGGAGAAACACTAGAACAGGTGCAAAATTTTAAGTATCTTGGAAGCAGGATAGACACCGATTGGAAGTGCACCACAGAAATTAAAACAAGGATAGCATGGCAAAAGAGGCATTTTATAAGAAAAGGAGAATCTTCTGCAGTAGTCTGGACTGAGAACTCAGAAAGAGACTCATAAAATGTCTTGTATGGAGTGTTCTTCTATATGGCGCTGAAACATGGACTATGAGGAAAAAAGACAGAGAAAGGCTGGAGGCTTTTGAGATCTGGACATGGCGGAAGATGGAAAGAATAAGTTGGATGGACAGAGTAAAAAATGAATAGGTACTGAGAAGAGTGGGAGAGAAAAGACAGTTACTAGATGTAATAAAGAGAAGAAATAGAAATTGGATTGGGCATATATTAAGAAAGAATGACAGACTGATAAAAACAGTTTTAGAAGGTTATGTAGAAGGGAAAAGGAAGTGAGGAAGGAAGAGATTCCAGATACTGGATGACATGATGGACGGTACAACATACAGCAACCTTAAGAAGGAAACAATGGATTGCAGAAAATGGAGAGGCAAAGGACCTGCTAATATAGCAGATAACTGATGATGATGATATATATTGTGAGGCTACAGTGAAGATCTCTAGCTTTTTAAGTAAGTGTCTGCAGGATTACCTTGGATGAGCTCCAGAAATTATTCTGATTACACACTTTTGTGCAATGAACACTCTTTTACTCAATCGTGAGTTACCCCAGAATATGATGTCATACGAAAGCAGAGAATGGAAATAGGTGTGGCAAGCTAATTTACAAGAGATGCATATAGCCAAAATTTGCAATGACCCTTATAGCATAAGCAGCTGGACTCAAACGTTTCAGCAGAGATTCAGTGTGTTTTTTCCAGTTCAACAGCTCATCAATGCATACACCTAAAAATTTTGAGTACTCTACCTTAGCTACCAATTTCTGATCTAAGTCTATATTTATTAATGGTGTTTTTCCATTTACTGTGTGGAACTATATATACTGTGTTTTGTCAAAGTTTAATGAGAGCCCATTTGCTGAGAGCCACTTAATGATTTTCTGAAGAAGATCATTTACAATTTCATCAGTTAATTCTTGTCTGTTGGGTGGGATAGCTACTTCTATCATCAGCAAAAAGTACCAGCTTCACATCTTTGTGGATATAGGATGGCAAGTCATTAACATATATTAAGAACAGCAGAGGACCCAAGACCAAACCTTGTGGCACCCCATTCTTGATTGTTCCCCAGTTTGAGAAATCACCAGTTTTTTGCATGTTATGTGAACTGTTTATTTCAGCTTTCTGCACTCTTCCCGTTAGGTATGATTTAAACCATTTGAGCACTGTCCCATTCATACCACAGTACTTGAGCTCATCTAGAAGTATTCCATGAAACACGCAGTCAAAAGCCTTTGAGAGATCAGAAAAAATCCCAATGGGTGACTTCCAGTTACTCAGAGCATTAAATATTTCATTAGTGTAAGTATATATAGCATTTTCCATTGAAAAACCTTTCTGGTAACGAAACTGACATTTTCTTAAAACTTTATTTTTACAAAG
The DNA here is from genome assembly GCF_023898315.1 of Schistocerca nitens. Taxonomy (NCBI): domain Eukaryota; kingdom Metazoa; phylum Arthropoda; class Insecta; order Orthoptera; family Acrididae; genus Schistocerca; species Schistocerca nitens. The sequence continues at coordinate 38,317,489 of NC_064624.1, read as the reverse complement.
GTGTGAAGCCACTGTACAATACATAACTTTTTCAAGAATTTTGGATAAGGCAGTCAGAAGAGAGATTGGGAGGTGGTTGTTGACATCAGACGTATCCCCTTTTTTGTGCAATGGTTTAACAATGGCATACTTCAGTCTATCTGGGAAAATACCCTGCTTCAGAGAGCTATTACATATGTGGCTAAGAATCCCACTATCACGTGGGAACAAGCTTTTATTATCCTGCTGGAAATGCCATCAGTTCCATGTGAGCTTTTATTCTTGAGAGAGTTTACTATCTTATTAATTTCAGAAGGAGAGGTGGGTAGAATTTCGTGTGTGTAAGGCCTCTTCCATTAACTGCCTTGCTTCTTCTAATGAACATTTAGATCCTGTTTTCTCTACAACATTTAAAAAATGATTATTCAAAATGTTTTCGTCTTCTGGCTTGTTGTTTGTCAAGTTTCCATTCGCTTTGATGGTAATGCTGTCATCCTGTACTCTTGATTGCCCTGTCTCCCTTGTAATAATATTCCAATTTTTTTTATTTTGTTATCAGAGGTATTAATCTCAGACATGATGCACATGCTTCTGGACTTTTTTAACAACCTTTCTTAACGTAGCACAGTATTTTTTATAATATTTGGCTGTTTCTGGGTCATTACTCTTTCTTGTTGATAGATACAGTTCCCTTTTGTGGTTACAAGATATTTTTATTCCTTTAGTAAGCCAAGGTTTTTTCATGGTTTCTTATAATTAGATTTGACTACTTTCTTAGGGAAACAGTTTTCAAATTCTTTTACAAGAGTATCATGAAATAAGTTACATTTTAAATTAGCATCAGGTTCCTTGTACACCTCATCCCAATCTAACTGCTGAAGATTTTCCCTGAGATTTCAAATTGTTGAGTCATTAATTGAATGCACAACTTTGGAGGGTAGTTTTGATTTACTGAATGGAGGTACGTCGTATACTGTAACTAGCTGGTAGCCTATTCATCAGGGCAACTAAATTCACTGGAAAGAAAGTATTCCACAACGTAGAAAGAGATGTTGATATTTATTTAAGGAACGACATATTTCAAATGTTATCTGTACAGTAAAAAGTTACAGTTATAAGAGATTATGCGGCATTAAGATGGTTGTTGGGATTAAAGGATACTTCCAATAGGTTGTCACGTTGGGGCAGTAAGACTAAGTGAAATTGATTTTGAAGTTATGCATAAATGTGTGAAGAACCACATAAATATGGGCAGGTTAAGTAGAAAAGTAGCAGAATTACATGTTGGGGTTGGTAAGCATAAGAATGGCAAGCTGCACAAAAAGCGGATGAAGCAGTATTTTAAGCAGTCATAGTTTTCTATGCAGGATGGGTTGCTATATGGAGAAACCAAGTGGGGGCCGCAGGTGAAGCTAAGGAACAGCGTGCTACAACAAGCTCAAAATCACATATTAGCGGGTCATGGAGGTTGCAGATCTACCAACAGAAGAGTAATGAAAAGGTATTGATAGAGGAACAGTCAGACAGACGTAAACCATTATGCGTAGAACTGCATACAGAGAGCGGATTTGTGTCCAATGAGAGTACCACTGCAATGGTTACCTGAAGCATAAGGTTTTCCTGGGGATTGATGTTTCAGGTCCATTCAATAAAACACATGCAGGGAATAAGTGCATACTCACAATCATAAATCATTTTTCATGATACTTAGAAACTGTCACAATGCAAACTAACAGGCAGAAACAGTGGCACAAGCTCTTTTGAATAATTGGATACTGATTTTGGATTGTCTGAAACAATAACGACAGACCAGGGAACGAACTCCATGCCAGATCTATTCAAGGACTTGTGTAAGTTACTGAATGTGAAGAAGTTAAGAATGAACTCTCTCCATCGACAAGCCAATGGAAGAAGTGAAGGAGTGCACAGGACGATCAGGGACATTCTTGGATACTGCAATGACTCACATCAAACCAACTAGGATATCTATTTGAAGTACATCGTCTCCACCAACGACTTAAAGCAGCATACAAATCCAGGATTATGGCTATATGAAATAGCAAATTCCTTAACAGACTCTCTAGTCTTCCCTTTCGCCACTTCCAAAATGTCAAATGGTGATGTCGTTTTACGACAATATTGAAAGTGAAGAAAGGGAAGACTAGAGAGTCTGTAAAGGAATTTGCGAGGGCGATTAGGGAAATTTGGAATACAGTACAGAGTGCAAATACGGGAGCACTGGAGAAACAGGAAGAAGCAGTGGGCCATACAGTAAGAATGCCACAGTATAAGGTTGATCAGTGGGTGATGCTGTCAACTTTGTGTACGCCTAAGGGACAGATAAAAAAGTTTTTTGCGACGTATCAGGGGCCATACCAAGTGGTAGACACTACGTCATCAGTAAATGTCAAGATTCAATTGTCGATGAGACCGATAATTATGCGTGTAGGGCGGTTGAAAGCTTTTCGAGGAAATATGGAAGTTATTCCAGGGATAGGAATGTGAACCAGAAAGGGAGAGTGAGGCGAAAGGTATCAGAAGAGGAAAAAAGAAGTTGTGAAAGAAACAGTAATGAGGAACCCATATGGATTAGGGCCTAGGAAACAGACACTAATATTTTTTGGGTTATGTTTACATTTAGTGCATTTAGCATAAGCAGCTGTGGAGCAGCAAAGAAATAAAGGGGGAGGGTAGTAATAGGTACTCCTGCTCAAAGGTAAGTTTTAGAGAAGGACGTATTGAATAACACACGACTACTACAACTCACCTGAGAAGTAAAGTGGCGAGTTGCAGAAGAGGCACTTAATTAGAATACCAGGGAACTACAAACTGAAGTGGAAGTCTTAGATAGGGATGTAGTAATGACAAAGTGGTTGCAGTTCGTCGATGTTAGTGTTTGGGAAGCACAGGGGAAAGTGAGAGGACTATAGGAGGCTATGTAGCAGGCTATAATGGGCCAGTTAGGTGCAAATTCGCTGTTGGCAGAGCAGTATTTAAAGGATCTAATTAAAGTACAGAAGGAACTACCACCGGAGTTTCTACTTGTCTGTATTTTCCTATTCACAATATAACAAATACATAAGTTTCACATGCGTTTCCATTTCTCACAAATCAGCCCCGTCGGGAAAACATTAGTACTTAATATATAACACTACAGTCTCTTTTTGTTTTAATAACCTCTTTTAAAACAGTTCTTCCTCCTAGTAAGTCAAACAACAGAGTATCTAGAGTCTCTAGATAAAAAATATTTCATTTGTTCCCTGCAGTCACTACTATTTCACTGTGAAAGAGTGTCCCTTGATTACTCCTTGGACCGGACATACGGCTTCCAAGGCGTACGCGGCCCCCACTTGTCAGGGCCGCTCGTCTGACGCTGCTCCAGGCTTCTCGTGACAGCTGTCCTTCCTGCGCACACAAATATGTGTGGCGCAGTAAAAAGGCTCTCTCACCTTCGTCATTAAAATATCGGGTGTTCGAAATGGTGGACAGCCAAGCGTTTCTAGAATTTACCCCGAAATTCTCGAAACATTACATATTCCTCCCCTTAGCTCGAACGCGCGATATGTTACACATATTCATTCTATATATTAATATTACACAAGATTATCCCACAACTACAAACTGTGAACCTTTCAATCCAGGTTAGAGTTTTGTTCCTCTTCCAATCGTAAATTCCCGGTGAACATGACCCATGAACATGCACTAAAGAAGTGCTAGACCCAGAATTGCACTTTCAGCAGGTTGAGGCGCATTGGTTGTACTCTACCTTTAACAAGATGGTAGTACCGGCTAGTTGTATCGATCAGGGGAAGCTTACACTACCGAAGAGGCTAGAATTAAACAGGAGTGATTTGTTATTAAATGGAACAGCGTGAGAGATAATGGGTCCTAATCTCTGTCTGCCTGACATCATTTCAGGGATAACTCACCTGAATATTTCGGAGCCTCACTTGTACCGTCCAGAGGGGCTCACGGAACTGCTACCTGCCAGAAGTCTAAGCACCTTAAATCAAACCCTAGGGTCGGAATTAACGCAGTCTATACACACGTTTCTGAACCAGCAGGGTGGACGAGTCTCCCTGGAAACCTTATTGCAGCATGTAAATTCACATAGGGAAAATCAGTACAGGAAAGAGACAATATTGACTATTTTCCTACCAACCACTACAGCAGCACTTGTTCTGCTATGTAGTTCTTGTTTTGAAACATAGAAGACGAAGCACAAGACTGAGCTTGGGCCCAGCCATTGTTCAGATTCAAGTGGATTAGAGGCCCTGAGCATAAAAGCAACAGAATGGAGCTGAACGCACAGGAGAATAGTATTAAGAATAATTATTTCATTTTAGCTTTTAAGTTGGGCATAGAGAGTAGTAATTGTGCGAAAAGCCTATAATGAAACAAGTTCCAAGATGTTTGAGTTAAGGGGCAGGACGAGGGGCCCTGTGGCAATGAGTGAGATTAAGTGATAGGGTTAAAGAAAACAATTGTTAGAAAAAATTGTAACTGACGAAACACAGCTGTCAGAGCAAGTCGCCAGGAACTCTTGTGTAAATGATAATCTAGTTTGGTTGAACTGAGGGACGGGATTTGATAAAAAGGAGGGCAGTCTAGCGTATCGACCTGTTTGGTCCAAAAATACTCTGGAGCGGAAGTGATTTGCAACAGAGACAGCCGCAGGGACGCGAGAGCGTTATGCGTTGCAAAGCAAAACATGGCCAAGTGGCATTGTCCACAGTATAGCAACATGCGACACTGCAGTACACTAGCGGTACGGATAGAAGCCTTTCCTCACTTGCTACCACGAAAGTGTTTAGAGTACAAGCCTTAAGTCTTAAACGAACATAGTCTACAGCATGTAACTACTCAGCCACTCGTGTAGTAAATGATTCTTGTCTTAGAATCACAGCCTAAACCATGAGCTTGTGACACCTGGAGCGACATCCCAGAATGCAGTATGGACTCCACTGTTCAACCACAAGACAGGGCAGCCCAACCTGAGTCACAAGAAAGTTGCCCACTCACTGGAGGAAATTCACCGCCATCATCAGCTGCGCTGCCACGCTGTCTTCATGATCACAGCCAGAGATGTCGCTGATAGTGGCTTTGGAGTGACGCCATTCTTGCCCCCGTTTTTCACGATGTCAAAGACAAGAGATGTCAATTCATTTGCATGAGAGCAACTGGACCCCTTAACCAAGCTTCTCCTGATGTACTATGGCCCAGGGCCAGAATAAAGAATATAATATATATAACAAATCTACTGTCATCCTGATGTCCCATTTTACTCTCCACTCTCTTAAAGCACATTTAACATCCCAACAAAGGAGTATTGCATGAAGTGCAAGATAAGAATTTTTAAAATGTGAACGATATTCCTCCACTTATGGCGCCTGCTATATATATTTCAAAAGAAAAGAATCCAAAAAAGGGCAAGAACATCACATGATGATGGTGATGCTAGTAATGAACAGTTACTCATAATGAGATTCATATTAGTCTTATTCTCTAAATACCACGTATTAATAGTAATTTCATTATTAAAATTAATACTGTCAACAACTCCAATCCATTTTGTCATTTTAAGTATCTATTTTAATACTGCATTGAGGGTTACTTTACTTAATTTACGCCGAGAAACTTCATACTGATATTTTCAGTGTAGACTGTTAAAACTGAAGAATTATGAGGCAAAATTAATATTCTCAGTGATGTTGCATTAGAAGTGTGTGAATTAGGAGTTGTGTTTTTTTTTATTTGAGGAATTATGGTTATATTTATTGTTTCAACATGACATTACTGCGAAAACAACTTACGTTTGTCTTATTACTGAAGTACACTACCCACTAGTACTGTAGTATTAACAATGACTCAAGCAAAAATGTGTGAATAAATAACTGTGCACAATAACGTAAGAACATTACATTAAGAAATATTACAAAAAAGTTATGCAGTTCAACTCACAGTCACTGTCAAAATTTATTATCATGTGTGAACAAAGAAAGACACCAGAAATAGCAAGCAGATCAACATTATTTAAGTAGCCAAAACCTACTCTAATACTTGAGATAGCAGCCAGTACTACATTGCAAGAACATAAACAATAGAATGTAAATATTATTCATGTTTAATTAAATCCAAACGCAACTGTATTAAATTTACTTTCCAAAAAAGAAAAGCATAATCAGGTTTCAGGACCACGGTCCCATCATTAAGTCATCTGAAAAATTGCTACTAAATGTGATGATAAAACATAAGCTGAAGGAAAAAATTGTAACATCTAAAAATAATTAATGTAGTCTATTGAATTTCAGGAACACATTTATCTAGGTAGCGTATTTATTAATAGTGCAAGATCACAGGTTATGTAAGTGCAAGAAAATCCTTAGCAAATGTGAAATGTTAGTACATTAATAACCACTGAAACCATCAGAATGTTGAATTCAAGCATGCAAACGTGCATGCATTGTGTTGTACAGGTGTCAGATGTCAGTCTGTGGGATGGAGTTCGGTGCCTGTTGCACTTGGTCGGTCAATACAGGGTTGGTTAATGCTGTGTGTGTGACACTGGAGTTGTCGTCCAATACTGTCCCATATGTGAACGACTGGAGACAGATCTGGTGATTGTGCAGACCAAGGCAACATGTTAACATACTGTAGAGCTATGTGAGCAAGTGTTATCCTGTTGAAAGATACCCCCTGAAACGCTATAGATGAATGGCAGCACAACAAATCGATTCAACAGACTGACGCTCAGATTTGCCGTCAGGTTGTGTGGGATAACCATGAGACGGCTCTTGCTGTCATACAAAAACAAACCCTTGGCCATAACTCCATCTGTAGGTCCTGTGTGTCTAACAAGCAGACAGGTTGGTTGCAGGCCCCCATCTGGCCACATTCTAACCAAGACAAAGCTATCACTGGCATCAAGACAAAACCAGCTCTCATCAGAAAACACAAGAGACCAGCACCCTGCTCTCTGATGACCTATCACTGACACCACTGAAGTCGCAAATGGCGGTGGTCTGGGGTCAGTGAAATGCATGCTACAGGGCAGCTGGCTCGAAGCTGTCAACGAAGTAACCGATTTGTAACTGTTCATTGTCTCAATGTGGTGCTAAATGGTGCTTGTATTTCTACTGCAGATGCAGTAGGATTGCCCAGATCCATACGCCACACATGATCGTCTTTTCTGTCATTAATGCCACATGGAAATCTGGAGCCCAGTCTACTTACATTCCCAAGACCACTGATATCAGTAATCATGTCCAGTGGCAACGTTCCTGTCAAGTCTTTCAGCAGTATCACAGAAGGAACATCCAGCTTCTCATAGCCCTGTCACATGACCTTGTTTAAACTCAGTGAGGTGTTGGTAACGGCGTCTTTGTCGCCTTAAAAGCATTCTTGACAAACATCAGCTCACTACAGCCAGCCTCAAAAGTAAGTGACACTCAAGACCATTACAGCCTGTATTAAATACAAATCTGATTTGGATTCTCGTAGTGACGCTACTAACGCCACTCTTGTGTGACTGGCGCGAAAGGTGAATATACATCATTTTTCAGATGAAGAAACAGGCCTACAAACTTTTGTTTATGTCGTGCAACTCCTTCTTCGTGTTGCGATTATTTTTCAGTCAGTGTACTATGAAACTATAAGAAAAACAAAAAAATGTAGTAAAATATTGAAAAGAATACCTCAGTACATACAGAATATACACGGAAGTCATCTAAAAGGGGGAAATATAGTGACGCTCTTGTACACGCCCTGTAAGTAGAAAATACATCTCATATATTTCGTGGTTGCACAGAAAACCGTTCAGAAAACTTGGTCTATATAATACACAACAGAGCCCCATAAATAAAAGATTGTAATCACGCCCACTGATATCATGACATGAACTAATCACGGCGAAATAACGCATAGAACCAATACAAACTCACATGCTCATGGGTTAGGCTTGTCAGTAATATGTGCTGACACACAGTGTGGTAAGCTCACTTCCACTCACCAACATTATAAAAAGTGCCTCCACGTGTAGATGTTAGTTCATACATGATGTGTCCTCTTTATGTAAAGATTCTGACTTACCAATTCTGCATTCATGTGCATACAGAACACTGTACCAGCCGAACACCAAAATTAAAATTTCATGTGATGGTCAATGTACTGGCCCAAGTGCACAATGGCTAGCATCTCATGGGAAAGCTGTAACCTAGTATCCCTGCTATCGTCATATCTCAAATTTCATGAAAAAGCTCTATCACTAACACACTAAAACCGCCCATGAACAAGAGTTGCACTATTATTATATATAGCAACACCTGCAGTGAACCAATTTCACCTCTAACAAATGTGATAAAAAGTAAGTAAGTGGACATATCTCCTACAGTGCCAATAACAGTATCTGTTACCACCACGTAACACCACTAGTGAGGGCAGATACCACCATGTAACAACACTAATAAGGTCAGATACCACAATGTATCAACACGGACAAACGATTGTCACTGAGTAGTAACCAATCTGAGCTTTCAGAAAGCTGATACCTCTTGGACCCAAACCTTAAATGAAGTTTTTAAAACAACCAACCTATAAAGATCACCGCCACAATGGCAACATCAATAAAAATGCAGTTAACAACCACTTATTAGGAATCAATGTATGAATAAGAACATATTAAGAAAGGAGAACCTTCAGCAAGGAAGCCTGTAAGTAACAAATGCATAATTTAAGAACTAATCAACTGTGCTGATGTGAACAAGTCCACAACCCCCTGTAATACCTACTACACTTGTTTAATTCATGCTGAAAAAAGCACTCGATCTGTATATGATTTACACAGCATAAAAAGCCAGTGGCTTTCTCTTGTCCATATAATTACACATCAACATACATGAGTGCATTAGCGCGAGCTCCAGAGAAAAAAGTCGTTGTGGAAGTAAATGAAAAATATATGATAATAAAAATCTAAAAAAATAGAAACACTGAGATTCTTTACCTTTTACAGAAAATAGGGTTTGTCTACTGGGATACACCACCTCAAAAATATTATATATAGATACGAAGCATTCCATAAAGCCTTAACACAGTTTGTTAACATCACTCTCTGCATGCTTGATTTTACATTTCATGATTTCAATTTCTTCCAAGATGTCAGTGTTGGGCCTATAGGCCACTTGTGGTAGATATCTGAATCTTCGCTAACATCGTGTAAGTTTTGGTTACTGAGAGCTAGGTGGAAGGAAACGAGTGACAGGATAATTCACTGCATTATGCTCCTTATATCTGATATGGAAGCTTCACTCATTTGGCCTGCGAATCTGTAGCCACACTGAGGTCTATTAATCTCATGAACACCCGTATTGCCATAAGGTGAACCTGTCGTTCTTCATTATGTACAAACAATTGACCATTTTTATAGGGTATCCTGGGTAGTAAACATGCAGCTATGACATTTAAGGCTCTCAGCCACCGACCAACCATATCTGAGACTGGTCGACGTCAAGATACTCTGCAATATCTCTTCTTCTTATCGTCCACATTCTGCTTAAGGAGGATACTACCCTATGATCAGTTTTTCGTACTCCCTGTGTCAATATTCTATTCTATTTGTTAACCATCTTCCAAGAATAATCTTTCACCTGGGCTGCATATCTAATGGTATCTAGTTCTCTCTTTATCTCTCTATTGTTCAACGGAATTTCCTGCACTCTATAGAGGATTGCTCTAAAGGCAACATGTTTAAGGGACGTGAGATGTCCAGAACTTTGTGTCAAATTATCTGTTGTGGTGGTCATATGATAAAGACTGAACAGAATTTTTCTTTCATTCAGAGAGATGTTTAAATCCAAATAGGGTGGCTTATCTCCCAGTGATAATTCGACAGTAAATTTATTATAAGGATTTTGGCTATTAAGCACCTTAAATACTTCATCTACCTGATCCCTATTACCGTAAAAATCGCAATTATTTCTTTAGTATACCCCTTATAGCCCATTTTCTTGTCTTTAAACTTTGGAAATGCATTAAAGAATCTTTGTTCAAAATGTGCCATGTGAAGCAGTGGCTGTGGGGGAGCCCTCGGCCAACCCCATATTTCATTCGTAAGCTTGTTCCCCTAATTAGAAATAGGGCTACCAATCATAGTTTCATAAGATCAGCAAAGTTCGCAAACGTCTTGAAAAGTAGCGCCTCCCAATTTTTTATTCTGTTATCAATGACGGTTGAGATTTTGATGTCATGCATAGTACTCGGTCAACCTTCCCGCTTTTCTGACACAATCTGCAACCTCTGCTACTAGAGAATTCCTAATTGTAGCGTGTAGCATGACAGCATGCAACACAACTATGTCAGTGCGTGAAAACCCCTAAGAAACAGGATGCACGAATTACAAGAGTTTGCCCACACATGGAGCATCCTCACATGGAGCATTCTCTCCTTCAGCATGATACTGACAGACCACACACGAGGGCTGTGGCATCTGGAATAATCCGACGCCTTGGGATCACTATCATCAGTCATCCTCCATACCGTCCCGACTTGGCACCATCTGATTTTCATCTGTTTCCAAAAACAAAAACACGCCTTCGGGAGCACCAATTTGTTAGTGATGAATTGGTGCAAACAGAAGTGGATTTGTGTCTCTGCCAACAATTTTAATAGGAGAAGCAACCAACCTAATAATTTCAACGGATATGGCTCGAACAATCAATATAATGGGAATAATAATAGTGGGAATGTTAATACCGGTAACCGGAAACGGAAGTTTGAAGGGAATTCAGTGGATAATGGTGAACAGAGAGCGGTAGGGTCGAATAATTCACCGCCGACTCCTTGGAAACAACCGTTAGGAAATATACCAAGTAGTAATCCCTGAAATATAATGGTACCGGAGCAAAGAGCACCAGAGACTAGGCCATATGTCAACAGTAGTGAATGGGGCAATCAAAATCACGATGTATGGGTTGTAGTGGTCGAGGAGCAACCAGGTACATCAAGTCAATTGCCAACAAACTTAGCCCAGCCCAGGTAGGTCTTCCAACACGGACTGGTGATGGGCAGGGGGGCAAAATGAATTCAACCATTCCAGCATTGTGTTATGAGCCGCAATTTGTCCGATCAACTTGAGAAAACAGAAGCTTTACCTATGTTACCAGTATCTAATTGTGTGGTGTCAGGTGCTGTAGGAACCCATGCAGTCAAACTGGAGACCATAGTATAAATAGATCTAGAGGGACATAAATTGAATGTTAATTATTTAATCACCACAGAACTATCCTACGATTGCATTTGGGGTTGAGATTTATTAAGGGATCACAAGGCAATGTTCTCTAGGAACATGTTCTCTAGTACTTGACGATCAAAGAGTAGAAATTAAATTTATAAAGAGGGTCGAGCTTACAGGAAAGTATTCACATAGTTTTCAAGTAATCAGTGAGACATCTGACATGATCGAAGATTGTAATAGATTAAACCAACTATGTTATTTGAGTGTGCAAGAAACTGTGGATATCAAGCAAACCATTAACGACAAGGTTAGTGAATCCGAGTATTAATCTGAAAATCAAGAGTAGAACTCTGAGAGGTTTTAATAAATAATATAGAAGTGTTTGCTACTAAACCAGGCATAATTAAAGATTTTATATACGAGTTTGAAGTGTATCCCCACCAAACCCACTGTCGAGCGTTGTATTCTGTACCATCATTAAAAAAGGAGTTGGTAGCGAGAGAGATAAAGAAAATGTTAGAGTGGAAGATTATTGAACCCTCGAATTCATCATACAGTTGTCCAACAGCTCAAGTTATTAAATCTGATGGGAATGTTAAACTAGTTTTAGATGCCCGCAACATTAATAAAATAGTAAAACACGTAATGACAAGACCTGAGAATTTAGAGGAAATGTTACGGAGATTTCATGGAGTAAAGATATTATCTTCAATTCACCTGAGAAGTTCATATTGGCAGGTCATGATTTCAGAAGATTCTCGGAAGTATACGGCATTTGTTTTCGCTGGACGCAGTTATCAGTTTAGGGTCTTGCCGTTCGGAGTCAACATCAGCGGAGAAGTTTTTATCACGGCCCTGGATACGGTCCTAGGTCCCGAGTTATTACAATCTGTGACCACTTACGTTAACAATCTGTTGATAGCAACCCAAACTTGGGAGGAACACCTTGCATTGTTGAAGGAAGTATTTGAAAAATTTAAAGAATTTGGTATAACAGTTAACTTGAACAAGTCTAAGTTTGGAAAAAATAAAATCAAATTTTTAGGTCACATGATAACTCCGCAAGGAATAATGCCAAATCCTAAGAAACTTGACATAATTAGAAAATTGCCATATTGTAAGGACAAGAGACAACTTAAAGCGTATTTAGATATGGTATCGTTCTTTAGTCGATTTTTACCTAATAAAATACTAAAGGACGATAGTTTGTTGAGGTTATTGCGAAAGAACGTACCATGGATGTGGACTGACGCATGTACAGCCAGTTTCGAAAGGATACATAGTGCTTTGTTGAATGCTAGAATGCCTGCACACCCTGACTTGAACAAAACATTTAGTATAATGTCCAATGTGTCTGCTCTATGCTTTTCCAAAATGATGAGGACAACGATTTAGATAATATTTCCATTATAGGATTTGCAAGTGGGATTCTAAGTAGTTGTGAGAGAGCATATACAGCAACCGAGTTAGAAATTTTGGCTATTGTCTGGTCGCTACACAGATTCCGTTATTTCGTCTACGGACGTAGGATAAACATATATACTGATCATAAAGCGCTGTCCTTTATGATGAAACGCAAATTATTACATAGTAGACTACTTCGGTGGTATCTATTGCTACAAGAGTACGATATTGACATCAAATATATCAGCGGATAATCTAACATCATAGCAGATGCTTTATCCAGATTGCCACCTGGTTTGAGTAAATGTACTGAAATATCTCAAGCCACTATTCATTTTAAGGTAATGCAGATGGATGTACTCCGTCTTAAGAAAAGTTTTCGAATAATGTGTAAGGTAATAGCTAAGTTCCAACGCCAAGATCCAGTTTGGGGTAAAGTTATTACCTTACAGAATAACGAAAATCAACATGTAGTTAAGAATAATTATAAGTTAGTTGATGATGTTCTGTGCCATAGGATTAAAGGTAGTGAATATAAAGAGAGAGTATGTATACCTAAGGTACATGTTAGCGATCTATGTTGGTATGTTCATCATTTATGAGGACATTGTGGACCTGAGAGGTGTGCGGCGGAAATCAGTGAACATTGTTTCTGAAAAGGGAAGTGCAACGAGTATTACAAACGTGTGTGGTATGTAAAAGGCTAAGCCAGTGAACTATAGCCGTAAGGTAGAATTACATCCTATAGTGCCTAAGTAACTGTTATATTTAGTATCTTGTGATGTCATTGGACCCTTGCCCAAGTCGAGAGGGAACTTTAGATACACAGTTGCATTTAATGAATTATTTTCCGAACATATCAAGTTATACCTGCTTCGAAGTACCAACACCAAGCAGTTATTAAATATATTTAGTAAAAAGTATGTGCCAGTGGTTGGGAAACCAAAGGTGGTACTGACAGACAACACGTCTTATTTTGTCAGTAACATATGGGAGGATGGTTTGTCTAAATTGAATGTCAAATGTATTTTTGTTAGTCGCTTTCACCCAGAATCCTCGCCTGTCGAGAGGGTATTTAGAGATTTCAATAAGTTTGTAAGAGTACACGCGAGTTGGAAACATACTAAATGGATCGATTTATCGCCAATGTTCGACAAAATGCATAACCAACTACCTCATACCAGTACAGAGTTTCCACCATGTCATGTAATAGGATTAAGCGAAGCAGATGATTCATGGTTCAAGTCACTGCCTAGCTGCACTTCTATCCAACTAAATAGAGAGCAAATGTTATGTACAGTCAAACAAAGATTAACTTTGAAAGCCAACAAATCAAAGCTAGATACGACCGGACACTGAACAGAATTGTTAGCTACAACGTTGGAGATTTGGTACTCTTAAAGACTCACCTGAAATCGTCAAAAATTAACCGTAGGCATAAGAAATGGCTTATGTTATACGAAGGACCATTCAAAATCGTAGGAATTCCTCATGGAGGAAGCTACTTATTAGGCAATCCACAGGATCAGTTAAAAATAAAAGGGTTATACCCTCATAAAGATTTAAAAAGATTCTACATGTAAAATGAATTTTTTTTATAAAATTACACTTAGTTGCAGATGTAAGATGTTCCGATGATTTGTGGTCATTGAACCCGATTGGTATTGCAATGTGAAGTAATTGTGTTACAGAAATTGGTAAGTTATGTGTAGAAATGAGTTGTGTTGTTGATTAATTTCATTTTAATGAGTTAACTTTGATACTTCATTAATACATTGTTAGCGTTGGATAACGATTATGGTGAAAGGTACTGAAAATAGACAGAAGCCTAGGCACCTTAATCTTTGATGTTATTAAGTGTTTCAATTTCACAAACAGTGTTATCGGTGATGGATAGACATCAAGGTTATAATGAATAGTACTGCAAGACAGTAATCTTGAAGTGTTACCGTAAATTTACGTAATAATTAAAGTAGTCAGAGCATTAGGTACTATGAACAGACGGAAGCCGACGTGCACTGTGACATAGGTTTTCGTCAAAGTTCGGATTGCAAACGTGTGGTGTTTAGTAATCCAGATACAAGTGATATTCTAAGGATTTTATCACGTAATGGTACTAACAAGGGAACCTCCCCATCGCACCCCCCTCAGATTTAGTTGTAAGTTGGCACAGTGGATAGGCCTTGAAAAACTGAACTCAGATCAATCGAGGAAACAGGAAGAAGTTGTGTGGAACTATGAAAAAAACAAGCAAAATATACAAACTGAGTAGTCAATGCGCAACATAGGCAACATCAAGGACAATGTGAGCTCAAGAGCGCCGTGCGACTAGTAGACGAAAGGACGTGCCTCTCCAATGGGAACCAAAAACATTTGATCGCAATGTCATAGGTCAACCGATTCCTCCACAGGTAAACACGTTTGATATATTCTATAGGACACTGGTGGGGGCATGTGCGTCACATGACAGGAATATGTTGTCGACCCACCTAACTTGCACACTTGGCGAATGGGTAAAAAGATTCTTCTACCTTGCCCGATTTAGGTTTTCTTGTGGATGTGATAATCAGTCCCAAAAAAGTTATGAAACATAACAGTTTGACAGATAATAATTGTCTGAAAAAAAAAATTAAACTTTTCACTCGAGGGAAGACTTGAATCAGGGACCTCTCGCTCCGCAGCTGCTCACGCTAACCACGGGACCACGGCGCTCCTAATCTGACGCTATCCTTGATGTTGCCTATCTTGCGCATGGACTACTCAGTTTGTATATTTTGCCTGTTTTTTTCATAGTTCCACACAACTTCTTCCTGTTTCCTCGATTGATCTGTGTTCAGTTTTTCAAGGCCTATCCACTGTGCCAACTTATAACTAAATCTGAGGGGGGTGTGATGGGGAGGTTCCCTTGTAAGGGAAACTTATTATCAAGTGTAAATACGTGATGATGATATCCTAATTTTAGGTGGTGACTATAATAATATTTGTTGTAATTCATAGCTCTGAATATGACTCGATGAGACTGTGAATATTGCATTGATGATCAGTAGTGAATGAACTTCTAAATGTTAAGATGAAAACAGACTCCTAAAGGAGAGCAAACTAAGATATATTTCATGCGTGTGTGGATTTACTGTATGGAATATTCTGTGCTATGCCTATATACTTAGTAAATGAATGATATAAATGTAGGACTTAAAACTCACAGTACTATATAAGGAGCATATCGAGAACATTTTTACGGAATTACCGAGGTTAATAAATAAACATGTGTTTGTCGTGGTGTGATACAATTAATAGTTTTTTGTTTCATGGGAGGAGTCAACGAGACAACTGAAGCAGTGGCAGCCATGTGTGGAACAGCCAAACTGTTCGCAGTACCACTGGGGATCCTGCCACAACAGCCCGGGACGCATGCTCGAACAAGTAGCGACTGACGAGACAACTGAACAACAGTCAACTGTCGCAGCGAACAGCAGCTCAATGATGCAGAGTAATCTTAACGCGGCCGCGCTGCTTCTACAAGAAGCGGTCGCGTGGAATAAACTTAAATCGCGTCCATCGAGATGGCGCTGCGTTCCTGTATAGAGTCGTGGAGTCATCTCAAGAGACGACCAGTTAACAACAACAAAACAGCTGACTAAAGGCGGACGGATCGTCTAGTGAAGAACCACCCAGCCAACAATCATGAAGAACTTGATTGCACGGACGGATCGCATAATCAAGAGACGTCCAACCATAAAATGTAGCCGTACGTGAAGAATCATTTAGCCTATGATCATGAAGAACTTGATCGCACGGACGGATCGCATAATCAAGAGACGTCCGACCATCAAAAGTGGCAGTACATGAAAACTGATAATCTGCATAGTCAAACGAAGAGATGTCTAATCAAGAATACTAACGGTTCGACAGCATGGACGGATAGCCAGATCAAGAGA